>NW_020448108.1:77513-263050 GCF_003343035.1 Apteryx rowi | reverse complement strand
GCTCTCGAGCAGTCGCTGCGGAGCGAGGCAGGTGACGGGGGAAAAGCCGCGGCCAAGCGGGAGAGCGGGGCGCTACTGAGGGGGTCTTATTGCCAAACTTTTAGCTTCTGGGTTTGCAGCTTCCAAGCACCGCGCGTCACTCCCCAGAACTGTCCGGAATAAGGGCTTTCAGACTTTGGTGCAAAGGCGACTTTAAAGTGAGATGCGAATGTTTCTGCACCGACGACATTTCTCCGCCTGCAAAAGTGTTTGGACCTGCCGTCAATGTCAACGGTAACAATCTGGGAATCCCCAAAATAAAAAGAGTCGCCAAGCCAAGATAATTGAAAAGGTGCAGGATTGCACCACGGGTACTTTTCCAGAATTAGAGGAGTTGTTTTACTATACATAAACAGGTTCAAATGACGGTGCCTTGTTTGCCTCTTTTTTTTTTTTTTTTTTAACCATAAGCTTTTATTGTCAAATAAGGTCTGATTTAGTTGGATTGCAGTAGCATCTAGAGGCCGCAGCTGCATGTGCATTCATCTAATGAAAGGACAGTGTATGCTGCAAAGCATTTACCATTTAGTGGCTGAAATGGTAACGTTTAGAAGTTTCTATGCTTCTGTAGACAGATTCTAGAGATATTACTTACAACTGYATGTGACAGTAATGCCTCCAGCAGTACAAAAACCTATAGTGAAAAACCAACTCCATTAAAGCTGCCTTTTCTTGTGCTTCCTAAAAAAACAGAAATCGGCAGAGGTACTTCTCCTGAAGTCAGCTCTGTGTCAGGGCACCATCAACATAGTCATGACACTGGCTTCAATAGCTACTGATGTTATGTGCTGTTTCACAGGTATTGTTACTAGAAAGGCTTTTGATATCAATGTAAGCTGGTCTTTTACTGTCACACAGCTGGTTATTAGGTCTTTCCTTTTAAGTAGTCAAACACTGCTTGTGTATGAACAATATGTGTGTATGGATTTGTATGTATGTCAAGAAGACAGGTGTTTAGGCCACATGCAACTTTGGACCTTGTTACTGTATTGAGTGCTGTGCTTCAGCACAGAGCTTGGGATTCAATATGCTGAAAAGTCTTGTTAAGTATTCAGCAGGCCAGTTACCAAAACAAGTCTTGATAGCTCCCCATCTATGCACAGGCTGCATCCAGTCTGGACAATAACTGTGCACTTAAAACTATATGCTTAAATTGCATATGCATCCTCCCCTTGGAGTAGACTTAGGGTCATTTGTATGACCCACCATTTCAGAAGTGTTTAATCTAAAAATGATCCATCCAATGCTGTGGCAATATTTTTTTCCATAAATAGCTTCATTATAAAGATGATTTTACTCTGCTTTTGGGGAGTGGAACCACCTGCTTCCTATCCTGTGCTCAGCCAGTCACCCAGATACCACTGTAACAATCAAGATTAACATAAAAAATAGTCAAAAGTTCATACAAAGGATAAGCTGACAGAACTTGCATCTGCCGTGGAGAGACCTACCACCCTGACCACAGAGGAGAGCGTTTTTAGTGGGACTGGGAAGGTGTGAAGATGCTTTGTGGGAACAACTACTGTATGTGCAAATTGGGAATTGCCACTGCGAATTGCCTCCATAAAAACAATGTCTTGCATGAGATGGTTACTCAGATTTGCTGGTCAGGACCTTCTGGGGAGTGAATTTAACTACTGACCCTTGACAGAAAACAGCAGTGCTAGATGTGCTTCTGGGGAAAGGCTATTCTATGCCCGAGATGGAGCTATATGAAAGCAAAACAATGGCATATATTGAGAAAAGTATTTCTGATCCTAGCTTTGCTGAAATGATGTGATTAAAGCAGCAATGATTTTTCAATTGCTTTGATTTGTCATAGTAACTTCAGACATACTTGATCAGTCCTGAAACAGTGACTTGTTATTTATTCAAGGTTAATATAATCAAAACCTCAGTCCTTCACACTTGCTCTAGCTATGAAATACAGGGAATCTTCTGTAAGTCTTAGGAATGGGCAGATATTTAAGGCCCAGGGAAGATCATGTGGTCCAATGAAATTTAACGAATGCAACTTCTATTGGACTTGGCCACACTGCCTTCCAATCCGAAACATGATTATATAATCACATACAGATGTATTGAATCAGATTAGGCAGGGAAGTAGTTTCCACATGTTGCAATCAGGAAAAATACCTGTTTCAAGAATAAACCATGCAAGTTTCATGTGCTCAATTTTGTGAATAGATTAAATAATAAGTATGCTTAACTTGTACACACATTAGTGTATTTACATTTAGTTCTCAGAACTGCTGACACAGTTTCAACTCAGTGTCTGGAAAATTAGCCATTCAGGCTCAGAAAATGTGTGTGACATCTAATTCCTTTTCACTCTGGGCCTGGAAAGTACCTCTAAGGCTTTTAATTAAAAAAATAAAATGTCAAGGAATTTAGAGTTAATATGTCTCTTCATTCAGTTTTATGCAAAATACTATGGAGTTCTTTTAGCAATGGGTAATTTCGTTTCACATTGGAAATGTGCTACATCTTTCAGTGGAGTGGATTCTGTGAAGAAAGTTTCAGATAAGACCACAATTAATATTATCTTACTGAATAAAAGAATGGTGAGCTTAAGCATTATCTGAGATAGGGATTACTAGAGAGCTTGAAAAATATTTTCAATTTGTGCTTTTTATTGACCAGATGAAATGGCTTTCTAAGTAAACGGCTTTAAAGAATGTTCTAGTTTCCTAAAATATTGCAGTCCATAATGCATTGCTAAAGCATGTGTTACATTATGAAGAGCAGTTACAACAACCCATGCAGAATAAATTGCTCTCTGGAGTTAGACATTTTACTCATTTGATATATATTTAATATCAGAATCCCAGGGCTCATGTGTAAGCGAGCTGTTTGGAACAGGATGCTCAGGAATTTGAGCAAATAACATTAGCCCACATCGGAAAACACACTATTCCCTTGAGCAACTTCAGACACATCAGAAGTCCCACTGAAAGAAAGCAGCATTATCCCTAAAGCCACTATATCTTTGTTTTGTGGCAGCGTTTCTGCCCTGGTTCAGTCTGGTCTGGCCTCCTGTTACATACTTAAAGCAGCAGCATACAATGCCTTACAAACCATGAACTCCTCTGAAACCTGGAAAGCTCTCAAGTCAAAAAGCAGCTTTTTTCCTTGCAAAGTCTCTCTCTCACTTGCTCCGTCTCATGCTGCTCGGATCTGAGCTAGTCCTAATCCTGCTGCTGCGTAGCTGGTAGCTAGAAAGTTGGCGTTCCCGTGCTGTTCCTGGAAGCCGGTCCTTGCCTTTTCACAGCTTCCTCCCTGCAGCCGCCTGTAACAGCAGGACTGCGGGGCCATGCTTGAAAGAGATGTGGGTGTCTGCTTTGTCGTTCGGGGTTAGGGAGGTACCCGCAAAAGCAGAGGAGACAGTAGCGCCCCACCGTCTCCGTGGAAGAACCAGCTCATGCCAGGCTGTTCGGAGCAGCGCAGTGCTAGATGCGAGAGCAGCATCCTTCCACGGGGCTGGAGCATGGGCTCTTTGTGGAGGGGCGTTCGGTTTGTTCCGGCTCTTGCACCGTCCAGGGTGCTCAGAGATCATGGTACCAGGGTCTGTAAGATATTTCAGCAAGTTATTGTCAGACATGCAAAGGAGTTCAATGTGTTACTGGCAAATCCAGTAGTAATGCATATCAGACCAAAAGCTTCAGTTTTATGGCTAATAACCTCATGACCCACATAGCAGCTGGTGCTGGAGCATACAAGATTTGGTGTGAAGTGTGAAGTGTAAGGTGCTCGTGTTTGGTGGGGGGCATGGAGGCGAGAGGCCGCCTCCTTGCATTTTATGTGAGCAGTAGGATTTGTTATTAATGCCTCTGGATTTGTTATTAATACCTAAGTATTGTTATTTTCACTGAAATATAATTTGCCTCTTATTTCTCTTCTGGGGCTTTGGCACCAAGAGCTAATAAGAGTTTTCCAAGAGGTGCTGTGGCCATAGTGGGGTGGAGTATACATATATTCCCACAAGAGAAGTGTCTTGGGACTAAAGCTTTAACCAAATAAAATTGAAAAAAGCCCCCCAAAACACAGGATAGGACCTGTAATACTAGCTGAACTGTAAAGAATTTGGATATATTCAGTTAATGAAAGGTCTCACCTGAAGGTAAGATTGGGTCATTTATGTCTGCACAATAACAGCCCCAACACAGAACATATGAATGCCAGATGGCTGGAACTGTTCCATTAATGAGCTGATGTTTTCATTGTTCTGAATTTGATTTTTGTAGTACCACTAAAAACCTTCAATAACTTCATGATAAGTTGTTCAGTCCTTAGAATGCAAAAAAGGAAATGCCTCTGGGCGTCCACTTCCCACTGGCCTGAAATGGGACCTGCCCATCTGCCACACCTCTGGCAGTCAGGCTGCTGAATACATTTTGTGCTGCTTTCTTAGTTCTGTCATTTAAATAATATACGCAGGACCCATGCACAATAGATTCTTCTAAGGTACAGGCTACATTAATTCCAGGTGAAACTGTTAGAGTCAATGGTGTTACCGGTGATGAATGTACAGGACAAAAAATCATAAATGTATGTATTTAGGAAGAAATACTTTCCAGATATATGAAAACGCAGGAATGTTGTCAGGCACTAGAGAGATACACTCTCTTCCAAAGCACACACCTCCTTCATTAAATATCTTTCCTATTGTGATAATCTTCCTAGTCTCCAGATCTAATTAATTAGCACTCTAGTATATGTTACCACTGGCATATTCATTTTTCTAGCTTACATGCCTCCGCTGTAAACTTGCTCTTCAGCTCTGACATTTAACTCTATACTAGATGCAAATCCACTGTGACTCTGATGCCACCCTTTGTCACAGACAGACCTTGCATAGTTAAGTCACAAATTTATCTGTTCTCTGAGGCTCATCTCTGATCTCCATGTCTGAACAGAGCTGATAGACAGGGAGCCTGGAAAAAGAAGAAGAAAAATATCCTAAATATTAGGTTAGCTGTGAACAATAAGGCTTCCTACCAATGCTGGGTTTCTGCTGTACACCTACCTTTGAACTGCTGGAGTGGCTCCAATTCCCTAGAGTCAACAGCGAAGCCAACATTCTTATTTCATATTTTACTGCCATCTCAGTTCTTTGAGGGCTGTATTTATTAATCGAGCTAAATATAAAATAAATAAAATAAAACAGGAAAAAAGGAAGGAAAGCCCTCTTCTTGAGAGGAGTATGAATGCAGGCTGCTTACTAGGACTTTGGAAACATGCTCTGCTCCTGTTGCTTAGGGTCTGCTCTGCTCCATTTTTCACCCAGTTCCCACAAATCTCCCCGTATGTCAGCCTTGTCAGTGATTAGTTCTGATACAGCTTCTTGGGGAAGGTTCACACTGAGAAAGAAGGGGAGGTCAGGTGGAAGAGAGATTTCGGTGCCTGCTGTCCTTGGCACAGCCTTGGTGCATGAACACAGGGGGATAAAGGCAAGCTACGATGGGGAGAGGCAGTGACATCAGGTAGCAGAGCCAGCAGCCTTTCTTTCTAGAGAGCCACTTTTCTTTCACCAGAATTTAGATTTTCCCTGAGGAACTCTGTATGGTCTGCCAGTCTTGGATTTCAGCTACAAAGGCACTGTGGCTGAGGGATACCAAGGAAAGAGGCTGCAGACATGCTAACCTTCAGCCAGGAAATCAAGCAGTAGGGATATCTGAGACCTGGCATCGAGGTGGCAGGTGCATACAYGACCCTCTCGTGTCTTTCTGCGCTAGCAGCAGGAGGGGAGGCATGACACTCTGGGGCATCTTAAATGGAAATGGACACCTAGGTTTGGACCTAAGTCCCTGCCAAGAAAGAGTCACAGAATCACAAAATCACAGAATGGTTGAGAAGGGACCTCTGGAGATCACCTAGTCCAAGCCCCCTGCTTCAGCAGGGTCACCTAGAGCAGGTTGCCCAGGACCATGTCCAGATGACTTTTGAATATCTCCAAGGATGGAGACTCCACAACCTSTCTGGGCAACCTGCTCCAGTGATCTGTCACCCTCACAGTAAAGAAGTTTTTCCTTATGTTCAGAAGGAACTGCTTGTGTTTCAGTTTGTGCCCGTTGCCTCTTGTCCTGTTGCTGGGCACCACTGAGAAGAGTCTGGCCCCATCCTCTTGACACCTTCCTTTCAGATACTTATATACATTGAGTGAGGAGACCTAGGGTGGTGGTGACATCTCAAGCCATGGAGGGCTCCCACCTCAGATGGGAACAAAGCCCACATACTCCAGAAACCCAGCAGTTGCACCATTACAACTACTCTGTTGGCTGTTACAGGAAAATGATGATGACAGCACTGTTTTCCAATCAGACTGATGCTGCACACTCAATGAATTGCCCCCTTTCTACCTCACACAAGCATAGAGGAAAGACTTGAGGTCAGCTCAACCCCTTTAGTTAATAATTTAAGGCCTGGTTGCCTGCTCCTTACTGCTACAGATAGTAATCTGTTGTTGTTGAAGGATGAATCACTGCTTTTGTTTACAAAATCACACATACTATTGGCAGCATTTGTTTGCAAATGCTCTTGGACTTCTTTTGTACTGCCTTTACAAGGCAGGCAGAGTAAGAGCTGTGATGAAAAACAAGTAGAAAACTATTTTTTTAATATCAGCAGGTGATAGAACAGACCCTTTGACTTTAAAAATTAAAGCCAGTTTAAACCTGATGAAAGACTAATGCTGTATCTTTAACTGATGAACACACCTTCCATGATGCCACATCTGATTTTCTGTTCAGTGGCTTGCACTGTAATTTTCAAAGATATCTGGATGCTCAGTTTTCATTTCTTTTAGTAGGAAGAGGGTGTCCAAAGCAGAGAGGAACTTTCAGTAATCTCAGTGTTAACTCTTTGGAGACATGCTCCCCCTGATCGGGGCTTCATCAACACTCAGAGAAACCAGAAATAGCTCCAGTTCTTGCTTTTGAGTTGTGCCATAAAACAAATGTGGGGCCACATCAGATTTTGATTTTTTTAATTTATGCTTTCTTCCAATCCTGTCAGATAAGAAAAGGAGAGGGACAAAGCTGCCTTTGCTGTCTGGTAAGACAGAAGAATAATTGCTGATGGTTCCTATAGCTACGTTGATGGAAGTAATGGATGCCAGGTTGTATAGGACTGGAAATACCAGAATTCAAATCCTTACTCTATCGTGGCTTAAGATCTTCACGCCAAGACCGAGWGGATGCTTTTACAGAAAATGTGCCTTCATTAGTCTCCAAACTGGCACTCGAAGGACCAGTAAACAAGAGAATTTCTGTGGCAAGTATTACATTGGAGATCAGACAAAATGAATTCTCCTTGAACCTTAAAATATATAAGCTAAATGAAAAAGGTTGGTCTGATTCTGCACCAGCCTGGGCAAGAATTATCCTGCCTTACAGAAAGCAATGACTGTTGAACAGAAGGSAAAAAAGTGTGTGCTACATTGCAGGACGAAGGCACTGACCTTTCCAGAGGTTAACAGGCAATGCACAGAATGGAGATTTTTGTTCATTAAGAGGAAATATGAGAGTGTAATTAGAAACAGGCTGTGCTGTATGGTTTTGCCTACTTATATTTGAGGTTTCTCATTCAACATAGTAGAATACAGAAAGGTACCAACTAGTTTGGGAACTGAATTAACAATTGGAAAATTTACAGTGAGTGATTAAAGCAGATTTAAATAATTAATAATTAATAATTTAATAATTAATTTAAATAATAAAGATTTTTTTGATGGGTTCCCAATAGAACTTAGAGGCCTACTTGCATTTGAGTGTTTGGGCTAAAAGTCAGCTGAATAATGGTAATTTCAAAAAGTGCTAAATCTTGTATCAGTTGGTGGTATAGGATAATAGAGAGAAACATACATCATTCAAACGTTCAAATGAGAACTGCAGAAGCATTTATGCTACAAAAACAAAGGGCAAACACATTATTAAAAAGCTTGACTAAAAGCTTGGTCTTTGGCACCTACAGCCAGATAGATACATTGAACCTATTTGCTTTTTCCCCTTCTCAGCAAAAATTCTCCTGAAAGTCATAAACTGTTCCAGCTAAGTAGGAAGAAGGTCAAGGTGCAGGGCTGTTCAGCTTTATATACTGGGAGTCTTATCTCTAAACTGCACATTCTCAATGACATATACTAAAGCTACTTAACAGCTTTAAAAATCTGACCTGTCCTGACTGTGATTTCCTCCCCTAAAGCCTCTGTTCTGCTGAAGGCCACTGAGTTCTTGCAAGTCTGAGAGAAATTTTTAAGCTGTGGGTTTGACAGAACCTCTTGGTAATATAAATGAATCCTGACTCAGGTGGGGTAATGCTTGAATCACTAGAAACAGAAATGTCACCATGCCTCTTTTGATTTAATTGGCATCAATAGGACAAGATTCACAGTCTAAAAAAAAACCCACAAACCCACCTCCCTTTCACACAAAATCTTCATGGTACCATTTTGAAGCACTTGCTTTATGCTCACGGATCTGTCATCCCTTCAGTGCATCTTACTTGCTGACACTCAGCAAAAAATATTATGCCTAATTTTGGAGAAAATATAAATACTGTTTCAGTGGATGCCATGGAATGTTATTTGAGTGCCAAAATCTCTGTGTTAAAAATTGAGTCCTTGAGGCAATAGGCAGGCCAAATGCAGCCATAGCATGAATGAGCCCATGCTTCAGAATAACTTGCAAAGTTATTAAGACTGTTCTGTCACACAGAGAAAGACATCAGCCAAATATTAAATTCCAGATACACATTTGGCTGCTTTAGGAACATACCAGATTGTGAGGACTGAGGAAAGGAGGATTTTCTTTATGTGTACGTCAAGAACCAATCTTTTCTTCTTCAAAGCACATTTGAAGGTTATGAACAACTGAATGGCCCAAGTGAAATCCACTCCTCACTCTGCCTTCTTCCTACTTGTGGGTTAACACAGGCAAATGGCATCAAATATTCTTGCAGTTCGGACAGTGTGAGTTCACCTGGTCCTATAGGCGTTGAATAAGTGAAGTCAGTTAAGTTAGTCATTTAAGTCCTTCRCTGCACAAACAGTGCTTCCCCCATTTTGTGAGTGAGTAGAGTGAGTTGCTGCTCCAGTATTTACCTACTGGGAAGCTCATGTCCTTCTCATTTCCAAATTTAGACCAACATAAAGGAGGGAAGCTATTTCTCCTTTAGGGAGAGGAAATAGGTTGCAAGTTTAGAGGAAACCACTTTCCAGAAAGTCCAGTGTGCATGTTCTTTAGCTGGCTCACAGGAGAAGAGGCAGACAAGCCGCACTGAGTGCTGAGAGGCTAAGCATGAGAAACCTTTGGATAACTCCTGAGATGAAATACTTAAAAATTGTATTTATGAAAGGACTGGTATCATATATAGCCTCTACATTTTAAATAACACTCTGTATAATGGTGTAAATAAGCTTTTTGAATACCATGTTTTCTTTTGCTGCTAGGATACTACTGCTAGGATAACTCTTTAAATTTGTCCGCCACATACTCCTAGACCCTACTGTTCTCTTTTGCCTTTTGAACAGTGACCTGTTCTTCATCCATGCTGCAGGTCATTCAAACTTTTATTTACTGCAATAAGTGAAGGATTACATTTTGTGGAGACCTAATACCTAACAAGAAAACCTCTGTAAAGTCATTCACACAGTAACATGCATATTTTTTGTGAACTCCAGATCAGTTACTGCCCCAAAATACACAAGTCATGTAGGCAATGATGAGTTAAAGATTGAGGTCAAAATCAAGTTCCCAGTGTCAGGAAAGGACTAATGTATTTTAAGTGGCTTTACATGAAGTAGTCTACACCATTGTCTGCATGCCTAAGTAGCTCAGCATGTGACTGCCATTAGCACTTGAAAGGAGTGTGATATAACAAATCCCTCATCACCAAAATGGGAATATACCCTTGTATTTTAGCACATTCCAAGGAAACCTAGAGCAATGTACTCATTGTGACTCAAAGCGGGTGGTTTCCAGATGCTCTTTTGGTCAGTCAGTTAACCAGGGATTGTGCATAGTGTTGTTCCTCAAATTGCAACCTTCCTTATGCTGCTCATTCTGCAAAATAAATACCAGTGCTTCCTAGGATGAAACTTAAGAATAAAAGGCAGCAGGGTTTCCCTGTTCTGATTCCTTGTGACTCAGGAGCTTGGACTTTGTTACATCAAAGAGTATTGGCTTTTCATTACTGGAATTATGAGGAGATTCTGGGTACAAGAAAAAGCAAATTTTCTCTCAATGTAAGGAGGTTCCCTGTGTAGACCAGGAAGAGCTCGGTTCAGCATCCTCAGCATGATGAGAGTATTTCTCCCTTTCTCTCACCCTGTTCTAGTTTGTTGGTTGCCCTTCTGCTTCCCAGAAACTGACTGGAACAATGAATTTCTTCCCACGTATGGATTTTGTCTAGAGGARGATTCTCTTCATGTGGATAATGAGAGGATGTTCATAAAACCCATCCATCCTCTAAAAAGCCATCATCCTTAGAAACCCCAGTCAACCAGGAGTGATAGAGATATGACTGCAGGGAGGAAAAGCAGAAAATGAGGGTGACATGCAGCTCTGTGGTCCACCAGTGAACTGGGCACCTGCTGCAGTCTTGATCAGTTCCCAAGACTTCTGGAAGGGCTCAGTATCAGAAGGTTTTAAGAAGATTGAAGGTTTCTGTGGGGCCTTGGGAAGGAATAGAAAACAGAGTCTCTTGGCAGGGTGGGAAAGGTAGCTTTGAAAAACACTGAAATGAATCTATACAGTCAAAAATAAGATATAATGACCCCCACTCTCCTTTGTGTTTTTCCATTTAAAAGCATCAATATAAAACCTGCTGAAAGCAACAACACTGACTGTAAACTCTTTGGGGCAGAGACCGTGTTTTGACAGTGCCTACTACATTGAAATATAAGTTTTGAGTGAAACCTGGCAGTGTTACAGTAATAAAGAAGTTATAACAGAGCTATTGATACACTGACACCCTGTACATTTGAGTTTCTGGAAGAATGTGGCTTCTGGCTTTGGGTTTCAAACGGCACATGAAATATATTGGCATCGAATATCATCACCACTAACTGCATGCCTTGTTACATGCTTTTACTGATAAAAACATTGTCCTGGATTCACTTAAGTTTTGAAAAAGCTTGTATTTCACTGCCATAATGTTACAGTAATGAATTAGAGCCCCTTGATGACATCATAGCTATGGGAATTGACTGTCTTTGCTAACAGACAGTGAAAATGTCACATATGACTATCAGCTATGCAGCAAATAAAACATGCGTTACAGGAACAAGAACATGAAATACAGGCTTCTGTGATAAAAGGACGCCAATATCCAAAAACAATATGAAGACTGCGCTGGGATTTTAAAGCAATTGTATCACAGCTTGGAGCAGTTCTGCAAAAGCTCCACCCTCTGCTGTGTAATGGCAGACTTAAAGGCTCGGGGATGGCAGAACTGCAAAAAGCCAGCAAAACAGCAAATAAGCACAGCTGTAACCCATAAAGTCCCCCTTCTATCCTGAAACAAATCTGAAAACAGCCCAGCTCTAAATGCCCCCTCTTTCTCTTTTCCACAGAGCATGTGAGTTACAGATAACTTGGGACTGGGGGCAGGGAACACCAAAGATACAAACTGGGTTATCAAACCTCCTTCTAATTCCATCATTGTTAGTTTGGTTGCCCCATTCAGAAAAAAAACTGTGCTAAGCAGATGGATTTGATTGGATTATGCAAATTGAAAACACAGGGCATACAACAGAAATCTGGAAGACTGTATAATGTTCCGATATTATGAACTGGTGATTTATAAAGAGACAGAAAATTGAATTTTGTGTAAACAAATATCTAGCATAATAATAATAATTAGAAAAAAGCCTGTTGTCTGCAATATCATCCTGTGGGTTTCATTGTCTCCTCTTGCAAACAATGCTATCTGGAAAACAGGCTAAAATTCCATTTAGTCTAAGGTCTGTGCAAGTATTTGGATGTCTCCATCTCACAATCTTCTATAAGCTACAGGAAGAGGGGAGCAACACACATGGGTTGTTCTTTTTAAAAGATGGTTTTTTCCCTACCTGAAAATTTCCCCCAAGATGAATGTTTTAAAAGAGAGCATATTTCTCTCTCACTTTTTTTAAATACTGAAAAGATGCCTCAGTGATTTCATAAATTTGGATAAGAACCCCCCATCTCTCTTGCCAGCAGGAAAAGACATGTTCTGTCCTATACTCATGATTTATTTTAGATTTCAAGTGAAGATCTGACCATCAAATGATTAATGTATCTGGGCAGTTCAGTGAAAAAAGGCAAGCTGGCAGTCAAATGTTAGGGTGACTGCTGGAAGCAGAAGTCTACATTCACAAGTACACACATTCTTCCTCCTTATTTCAGATGTCTTCCTTTCAAAACATACAGAATCACTGATCTCCTTTGTCTCTTCATCTGTATCTATACTTAAAAATGTCAGTCTATTTAGGCATGCAGAGAGGGAGAGTGTGTAAAAGGACTTCTAAGCTAAGTGTGGTAAACATGTCTGTCATACTAAATATTGCTTGTAAGAAGTTCCTCAGAGTGATTCACATAACGACCACCTTGCTGTGGCTTTGAGAGGTGAGCACCAGATAAAAGCAACTAGTACTGAGGTTACCAGATGGGAACATCATCAGCACAGACGGAAAACCAATTATTCCTTTAAAAACAAATAAATGCATAAATAAAAACAAGCCATACCCATTTTAAAGACTTTGTGTCTACATTGCACGAAACATCAGGAAGTAATTACATATCTCTGCTCTATTGTTTAATCTTTAAATGCATAATACTTGCCCTCCACTGAAGCTGAGCAATAGGTTGGCTGAAAGCTCCTGTGGCTCATGGCTGCTTCAGTGCTTGTTTCTATCAATAGGTAGCTTTGCCTAGCTGCTTGCTTACTCTTCACAGCATCCTAGTCTCTTAACTGATGAATCTGGAAATTATTTCTATTGCAGCAGCACCTATTCTCCCCCCCTCTGCCTCCCAGGCCACACTGATAGAGATCAGGACTGTGTTGTGCTAGACATGTTATAAGCTAGAATGGAAATTCATAGTCTCTATAGCTTGTAATCTAAATAAGCAAGACAAGCAGAAAGCGGTAGGGAGGGAACAGTTATTTTCTCCTTTAAGAAATGAGGGATTAAGTGACTTGCTCAAAGTTGTGCATGAGATTTTTGTCAGAGCTAAGAATTGAAAACAGGACTCTGGAGCTCCCAAGTGCCAGAACTGTGAAACTAGACTTCTGCAAAATTTTTAAACTCTGATCAAAGGAAATGCAAATATACCTTAAAAAAGAAACGAAAGGTTTTTATGTTGTTCAACATAAATCAAAACATGCACAAGTAAAAACCCTTCCTTCTCAACCCAGATTCAGTATGCATGTACAGACACAGACAAAGACGAATTCAGAGTTTAAGTGGGTGCAGTTTGGTTTATTCCCCTGGAGCTGTGCCTGTTTACATAAGCCTGAACTAGAGGTATTATGTCTTTGACAACATACTCCATTAATATCTTTGTACATGTGCATCTGAACCACAATCTCCAACTGTTGTCTATTACTCTGTTTTTCAGTTGTTTAAACTTTTCACCTTCCTGCTGAGCTCCTAATGGAACAGAGTCTTAATGCTCTGTTTTCTGTTTTCAGGGGCGGAGGGAAGGGGGTCTTCCTTTTTATAGGCTCACACAGATTGCTCAGCACTTTGAGCACAAGCTTTTGGAATAAATATATAATAGTGGGACTAATCCTTTTACCCTTCCTCATACTGAGATTCCTCTTTTGGTTTCAGGAGCACAATCTGCCGAGCAAGACACTACTCAGCAAATACGAAGCTGGCAGAAGGAGCCGTTAAGCAGAAACAGAACTCGTG
Source organism: Apteryx rowi (assembly GCF_003343035.1). Taxonomy (NCBI): domain Eukaryota; kingdom Metazoa; phylum Chordata; class Aves; order Apterygiformes; family Apterygidae; genus Apteryx; species Apteryx rowi. The sequence continues at coordinate 249,120 of NW_020448108.1, read as the reverse complement.
TCCTGTGGCCAGAAGGCATTAGAATTTCTGTGACAAAGGAGATCATATTGCAGTGTTGTTCCTACAGTCCCAGTAAGAGGAACAGTCAGTTCTCAGAAATACGCGATTTTGTTTTAAGCAGTTTTGCATTACAGAGAGAGGTAGCATAGCAGCAAGGATCTTGCAAAAAAAATCAGAGAAAAACTTGAGGGTCAGATCCTCATGCCCTCCTTGGTCTTTAAGAAACAGCTGGGGAGGGGGGTAGGAGTAGCACACCAGCCAGCTGTGACCACGTGAGGATTACACCCATGGAGATTCAGCAGAAATTAGCCTCAAAAACCGTCTCCACAGAACACAGCAGTGGAAAATACTCGGTCAGATGCTTCTACTGTGAACATTCAGATTTATCTAAGTTATACCTCTTGTTCCTACTATAGAAAGGACACTAACTTAACCTGCCTGGCATAGTGTCAAAGGACATGCCAGTAGATCTAACCAACTCCTTTGCATGAAAGTACGGACATATATTGACCCAAACTTTTCTTCTGAAACAGGACCTAAACCTTTAGAGACCAGGGAAAATACAGAGTACATGTGAAAACAGAAGGCAGAACATGTTCTGGAAAGGAAAGGCAGTACTGTGATAAACTCCCATTTAGCTGAGATTTGACAGGATTTGATAGAAGGGAGAAAAACCACACTGGAAGAAAAACTGACATAGCCCAGAAACAATGCAATTCAAGCTGCATATGGAACAACAGGTTATCCACAGAATGAGCAAGAACTGGCGAAGCTGAGAGATGTGGAAAACTTCTGGGGAAGGAAAAGCACTGAAATGAGAACTCCTGCAAAGCTCAGTGATATGCTGGGGGAAAAAAAACAAAGGAACTGCCCAAGAAAGTGGTCAAAGCAGGGAAAAACAATGCAAAAAAGGTAAGTGAAGAAATACTGAAGATCTAGTGATTGAAGTGGGAAACACAGTCTTTTGCCAAGTGACAATTTGCAAAACAAGAAATAAGCCAATCAAAAGCAAAGATGGAAAACACACACAGATTTGGGTAGAAGAAAACAAAAAAAATAGAACAAAGTAAATGGCACAGAATGTACAAGGAGACCTCCGCAGATTTAGTTCCACCTTAATACAACAGGCAATGGCATATAGTAACTTAACCAAGTTACCATTAATATTTTTCCAGTAGAGATGTCATAAATACAAGCAGCAACTGAGAAGATGAAAAACAACAGAGCAGCAGTCAAAGAAGTCCCAGCAGTAATGCTAACAATATGCTACATTGACCACTTAAAAGAAACTGTGGCAGAGCTAATCGGCTATGTCTGAAAAAAAGGAGATCCCTCCAGCACACTGGAAACATGAAATAGTTGTCAAAATGCCCCCAAAATGTGATCACAGCAACAATGATGTCTGGAAAGGAGTTACGAGCTGTCTGTGATGTGAAAAGCTTTCTGCAAGTGTTGCACCCCATGGGGTGAAAGAAGCAGTGGATGGAAAGTTTTGGAATAGTTTGGATATAGGCTCAGCCCTGTGTAGACCAGATACATCCACTTAACCCATCACAGAAGTATGCAAAACAAATCACTGCCTTTCAAAATTCCCAAAATAGCTTGAAGAAATTTGCTGTGGAGTATCTTTTGGTCCTAGAGAAGCTCAGTTGCTGTTATTAATAACAGTAGGAATGAGAGCAGTGAAGTACTCTGTAAAAGAAAAAGTAAACAGTGATTTGGCACTAACACTCCTGTAAAATGTGGCTTCATTTCCCCTCCACTAACACTAAGTCTTGCCATGGGTGGATAATGAGCATGTGCGTTGACAATACCAATTCTAGCAGAGTGCGAATTGACAGCATTTGCTGAGGTGACCTTGACCTCATTGCTGACACGCTACTGAACAACACCTCTAAGAAGTGAGGAATAAAGACAGAACACCTGGTAAAGGAAAAGCAAAGCTCAAAATCAGTTATGCCAAAGAGGTTATCCTTAAAATTTGACTAATCAGCAGACAACATCAAGAAGGTATAAATTTCATCTGGGTGTAACAGTAATAACCAAAGAAAGCCTAAGAAGGATAGGAAATCAAGGGCAGGAAAGACACCTGCAGCATTCACTCACCTTAACATAGTATGAAAGTCAAAAATGCACTTTGGTAGACCAGAACTGAAAAGCATGAAGTGAAATTCAGTGTGCCTAACAGAGAGCTGTGGAAACTGGGATCTTACCAAAATTTCAGACTGGAAATCAAATGACTGAAAAATAACCTGTGTTTCTGGAAGTTCTTGAGAATTGAAAAGACTCCATCACACCAAGCACAAGATCATTTCACCAGCTGGAAGGGAGTTCTGAACATATATATTCTAAGTTATACCTTCTTGTTTCTACAGTATAATGGGGCATGAATGCTGAATGCCAACATGCATTTTTAGAGGAGCCTAAAGACATCTAATGAAAATCCAGAGGTTCTAGAAAAGGAGGGGGCGTAGGAGAAGCCTTTAAGAAGAATTCTTCTGCAGGAAGGACGTATCAGTGAACCTTAACATCAGAGCAGACAGAATCAGCAGTTAAGGAGAAAGCAAAGAGAAGGAGACAAGTTCCCACCCTGAACACTAACAGCAGTTAGGAGGAAACACGGCCTGTTGACTCTTGATAATACAAATGTCGCTAGGGTACAGCTCATTGCCACAATGTGTCACAGAATCCTAAATCTTAGGAGTTCTCAGAAGAAGAAAGTCTAGATGTTTGCATGGTCACCAAYGGCACATACAAACTAGACAGATTTTTCTGTGGAAGATATAAATATAATCATGATTTAGAGAAGTGATTTCCAGATTTTCTGGCCAGGTGATGGGAGACAGCAGTTATGCCATGGGTCTGACCCATGATCATGCTAATTTCCTGTGCTCAGCACGTCCAGTATTTCTCTGAAGGGTGTAATCAACTGTTCAACCTCAAGTTGACCGCTCTGCACGCAAGCAGAGGTAAGTTCCTGCATGCTCTGAAAGGCTTCTGCAGAAATCCAAGAGAAGACCAAGACTAGAACAACAAGTTCAAGTTACTCCTTGCTTACCTTTTTCCCTGGGTATTTGAGAGCATGCTGGATGAATGTGTCTGGTAGCAGCAGTATGCTCCATGTTGCTGCCTTTCCTGGGAGTCTTGTAACTCCTCCTCATTTACATGGCAAACTCATTTTCTGATAATAAAATAATATCAGATCCAAATGATGCCTGAATTACAGCAATTTTTAGTTGACTCCGTTGTCTGCTTTGTTTACCTGGAAACACTGGGGTCTACTGCTTCTCCTGGAGGACACTCTAATGCACTTCCCTGATTTCTTCACTAAAAGCTACTGACAGGTGAGCTTCCGTATGGTCACAGTGGTTCTTCAGCGCAGAACACTTCACTGCCTCCCAGTCAGCTAGACAACGCGGTGTTATTGGAAGGAATGCACTCCTTTTCATGCAAGGTGGTATTTCTGAGTGATTTTTCAATAATTTCTCAGGCCAGATTTGGGATGTGGGGCCTGATGCTGAACTTTTCATACTTGTTTTGCAGTCAGTTCAATGCACCAGTGTAATTAACTCCTGACCAACACCCTGGCTTTTGTAATAAGGTCCACAGTTTTGAGGAAGGATTACCTCAAAACTCCTGCTTATGCTGTTTGTCATTGGAGGGCTAAGTCAGTGGTGGGGGGAGATTCTTATAGCCTTTAGTGCTGGTTGTTTCAAGGTTGTGAGACTCCACTGCCTCCTACAATATGGAAAGGAAATATTTACAGATGCTCCCAGCAGAGTTTTCAAAGGGTGAGGCAGGAAAATATGTGGGTGAACATGTGGATTTGTTTTGTTTTGTTTTGTTTTCCTGCTGTGATGAATATTTTTCCTCTGTCAGCTTGTTGTGATATAGAGTGGCAGATGCCTAACAGCATACTGGGGAAGTGGCTAAGAGCGTAAATTCAACTTGCACTGAAGGAACAGGCAAAGCTTCCTTTGGAACCGTGCTGCCAACAGCTGTAGGACATGTACTGCCTGTAGCGGGACAAGCATACTATCACAAGGAATGGAGAGGAAGTTTTTTAATGAACATTTCCTTGGTCTTGAATGTTGTTACTTTGTGGAAGCTCATGCAGCAGAGGGCAACTCCTGCTTTGCTCCATTGCTTTTTGCCAGGGGGTGATCATCACTTGTGCATTGCAGTTKCATAACTGATTACCACAAAGCTTATCAAATCCTTGTAGTCATTAAAACCCAAACCCACTGGATTGCCTTATTTCACTATTTTCTTAATGAGGGAACTCTCATTTAGAACAGAATATGCTCTGAAACTCTCAGCTGCTTCTTGTATTTTCCAATATCCAGTTTCTTAATGGGAAAACTACCTTCCAGTTTGCAGGTTGAGGTCGTGCAAAGTTCACTTCTGCTTGTCTGAAATGCAAGCGGTATCATGGGAGTCCACATGCTTTGCTGCTCACAACTCTGCATTGAATGTAACGTGTACATGTAAGTATTGTATTTCTCTGGCTCACCAACTGCTTGAAGAAGTGAGCTGTTTCTTTCTTCCGTGCTCTTTAGCTCAAAAACAAAGCTGCTGAGGGCTGAACTAAGATGACTGTTGCATGCATGCAGTGCTATTGCTTATGTAATCACATGAACTCAGCAGCTTCAGCAGAACAAAGCTTAACAAGGAAACTCTGTGTCATAACTAAAATGAAATATGATTCCAAGACACCAGAAAAATGTGAAATCTGCCTCAGTGCAGCAATATTCTCTATACTCAACCCAAACTAGGAAGATTAAAAAGAGGCTGCCAGTTGTTAGCATGAAGAGCTGTGGTACCGACCAGAAGCTACACGTGTTTCTTTACAACATGTGTCATTTCCCTCTCGCAAAAAAGCCATCACTTTTTATTTCTTTCATCAGCTAAGAAGAATAGTATTTGAAAGATCATATGTGTTAGCCAAAAATCATCTCAGTATACCCAGAAGCGAGAAAAGCAAAATAACCCCCAAATTTTTCATGCAGAAAAAAGTTAGAGGGCTGTTTCTCCGAATATTGTTTGTTTCAGTGATGCAGTGACGTCAGTATGAATCTGACTGATTTCAAGAGCAAAGTAACAAAACACTGGCTAGTGTACACTACTTCTATAGTGCAGCAAAGTAGAGAAAATAATTGAAGATTGCTCCTTCTCACTTACCCAGGGTAGGCCTTGAGAGCTGGCTAGAATGAAAACCAGCAAAAAATAATACTTTTGTCACAAAGGCATCCAGACGCGACTCCAAGATCACACAAGGAAAAGAGCAGTGAGGAATGGAGGTGACACATTTTTCGTGTTGCAGAGTGAAGACACACGCTGGGCAAAGAAAGAATGAGATAATGTTCAAACTCTGATTTCTCAGTAGGGGACAAGAGGTCTTGTAGGAACTGTCATATTCTAGTATTTTGCATCTGGTTGACAACATTTTTCCAAGTACCAGGAAAATCTGAGATACATGCTAGTAAAACACAGTCCTGAGTAGACTTGTACCACACCAAAGGGTCATGAGTAGAGTGAAACTTATGCCTTCAGCACTGGATTATGAGGAGGTCAGAGGTAACAAGCATAACGAATCACAGCTCCACAAGTACTTTTCATGCCATTTAACATCTCACTGCTGCATATTTCAATGAGGACATGAAGTGATTGCACAACAGGTGAATGCAGCAGGTTCTCTCTGACTTAAGCACAAATTCACGTAGAGCCTCGAATAATCTGCAACCTCAACACATTTGAGTTTGGTTTGAAAAATCAGTAAAGCATTCAGATGCTTAATGGACCTTTTAAGCCTGTAGAATTAGGTTGGAGATGATGCGTGCCAGTCCTTCCTTTTCAGGATTTCTAACAGGCTAATTGGGCTGGAAGGACAAATTACTCCAACCTAATGGAAACAACTCCCTTTTCCATCTCCATGTCCCCATCTTGAAATTACACAAAATACTTAGCAGCCCCTGGGAGAATTCCAGATTTGCAGCACGGGAAGTCTCTCCTTTGAGTACGTTTAGTTTGCTCTTCCTTATTAGAAGACTGATTCCCTCTTTACTTCCCGTGATCCTCCTCCTCCAAATTTCATTTTGAAGTCTTGGAGAGTCTGAGATATCCTGGGAATATATCATTGCAGCCTGTATCTAGAAAATACATCAGAAAGTGAGTGCTGGGAAAACTGTTAGTATGAAAATAACAATCCCACCAATATATCCACTCAGAAACCATAACTGAGCTGCTTCATGACTAGTATTTTCTAGAAACTGTCTTTGCTATCCATTTAGCCCTAAAAGTTTATAACCAGACTTCCAGTCACCTCAGATGCTCCTGAGGGATGCAATTATTTTCATCTATATTAAAAATCTTTCCACAACTGAATTTTAGATCAAAACTCAGCTAGCCTTTTATGCCCTACTGCATTTCATCCCTTCGCTGATCAGAAAGATACCAWTTGACCATTTGCAGGACTAGTTAGCCACAGGGAAGACCACAAAGGAATAAGAAAAGGAGTTATAGGAGAAGAAACAAGGGAAGAAAGGACAGAGTAAAGGATGGAAGTTGAAGGAGAACAGGGCAGAGTAAAGAAAAGAGGGTTTTTGTCCCTTCTGAGAAGCATCATACTTTTCGGCGAATCTATTCATTTTTATTACAGTTCAGAATTCTTTCCATGCTGGCCTAGCTTCCCATCCTGTCTTAATCTACTGGGTGCTTATTGTATTTCAATCCCTGCACCACTGACCTCTGAGAAATCATTTGTGTTAGGCTAACTGAAAACATTTCATCAATAGCTGGCTTCCATTTAGCATCCATCAGGCTTAAAGTCACATGATCTGGCTCTTAGTTCTATTTTGTAGAAAGAGGAAAAAATTAAATCTACAATTAAATTCTGCCCAGAACAAATGGACATAAGAGCACTCCCAAGGCATATGGGTTAAATCAGTGCCCGCTGAGTCACGCCAGTGTTTGTCTTAGCAATACTTGGCCTGGGAATGGTCCAATATATCTTCCATATGATTTTCTGCTGGGTTATTCTTAGGTGAGAGTCTAAGAATCAGTATTGACTGCTACCTAGGATTGGTTTCTTTTGTTTCACAAGGAAGAAATTGGAGGGAACAAGTATAAATATTTTTAAAGAAAAATGAAAATCTGTGTTTGGTTCAAATTCTCTTGCTTTGTGTGCATGGCACAGACCTTTGCCATAGAAATATCTTCTATAAAGGTAAACACCCTTTGAGTTAGTCTAGATTTGAATGGCTACTAGGACTAAACTGACAGGGGATCTCTTACTTAAACCGGAAATATGGCTACTCCTTCCTAATYGCTGTATTGAAGTTTTCCTTCAATATCAAAAAAAAGGCACTCTTTTCTACAGTAGATAGTCAAACTCACTTTCCCCATGCAATCACAAGTTGAGTCACTTTCAACAAGTAATGCGTTGGAAGAGCATAAGCTAACACAACCCCTGACACCTCTGTTGACTTTTTCAGTAGCACTTTGGCAAGGTGAATTTGCTTAAATGTGAAGTGAAGGTAACTCAGAACTGCCAGGAAGCAAAGCCTTCAGCCTCACTGACATGCTGACATGCAACCTACTAAACTGGGTTAGCGGGAGTGGGCTGGGACACCTCAGCTCTGCTGAACAGGTCAAGGTGTTCTGGGAAACAYGAAGATATTCCTGAATGCACCCAAGTATATCTACATGCCCAAACCAGAACAAGCAAAATCTTGAATTAAAACAAAACAAAAGCATAACAAACACCCACACAATGAGCCTCCTGAGGGGGTTACAACTCTGAGCTAAGAAGTTATGTCAGACTTCAGGGAGTGTTTTGTTCCCTGCTTTTTAGGTAGTGATACAACTTCAGGTACTGCACATATCTGAGAATCGTGCAGCTGTTAATGTATTTAACCTAATTAGTCTCTATGAGCTAAATAAGGCTGCAAGAGAGAGTATTTCCCTTCAGATTTTCAGCTCTGTTGACCTATCTGAAACTCTGTGATGTCTCTCATTACAGGGACTGAGTGGTTCTGTGTCTGTAATATAATTCACTTCACAACCCCTTATGCACTAATGCAGTACCACTGCCCCGTCGCATGGGTAGGAGATGGAGTACAGGGGGCTACTGGACTTGCCTGATGTCATGCACGGTCTTCGTCAGATAACAACTTCTGGCACAGCAGTCCGTGATCCAGAAAGTGCCTTACACTCATACAGTACAGGTGTTACCCTCCCTAGGTACTGGATGGAGACCCAGGATTGCTACAAGAGCATGCAGCAGTCTGGCAGATTGGTCAGGTTTTGCTGCAGTGACCAGACTTGGACAGGGACTAGATGGTACTTTGTTGCAAAACATCAGGAGAATGGTCTGCTGCTTCAAGGGGTTGATCGATACTTCTCCTCACCTTTCCAAGTAAAAGCATAAGGTGAGAAAGGACTATGTGCTGGCAAGGCCAGCTTCAAGGACAGAATATGGAGCTCTTTGCAATTTAGGATTGAAAAAATCCACCCTAACTCTATTTGCTTTCTTTTTTTTATAAAACACTGCACTACTGAAAGGATGCTTGAAGAAAGATTCCTGTTGCCATATTCTTTCTTCCAATCATGATTTTAAAGTATTCTTCACAGTAAAATTGCTAGAACTAAGTAAATGAAATAGACTTTCCAAACAAGAAGATAGCAACCTGAGGTAAATCCCMTATCATCTGCCTCTCCTGTCTGAGCTTTCAGTCTGAGGCTCCTCTTTCCCCCAGAGCTCTGTTTCTTCCAGTATCAGGTCTGCAGCATCTAGAGTTTATTTAGAAAACAAGAGAGTTTGGCCCCTAACAAACAAGCCATACCGTATTTACACAGTCAGATGCAACAGCCATGCCTGAAGGACTGGAAACCCCTACAGAGAGGGACCTTACCGGTGCTTTCAACACATTATTTAGAAATAGTCTTTGCTGGGTTTGTATCTTTTGGCTATATAGACAAAACACAGCTTGTTAAAAAAAACAAAATGAAATAAGATCTGAAAAATGTCTGACAGTATTTAAGCTCTTTTCCTTCCATCCTTACTCCTGGCTAACAGAAATGACTCAGAAAGTATGCCCTGTCCTTTGTGCTCTGAAGGTATAGAATTATTTGTATGCAAAACCTTTTCCTAAGGGTTTCTCAGGATTTGTGCGACACATCATCAGAGCTGTTCTGCTAACACAATGGGTCTAATTTGTCCCAAAGTGATCTCCTCCTCTTCTTCCCATTAGATTTACTTTCTTAGATTTACTTTCTTCCTCTCTTGTTATCATTAATGTGTTCAGAAACCTTCAGGTTCACCACAACAGGGCCATTTTCCCCAACATATCCTGCTATAGTAAATGTGAACACTATTCCATCTGTCTCCTATGAACAAATGGTGCCCAAACCATATGGCAATCCTACAAGAACACCTGTTAAAACATGAAAACAGAAAGAAAGAGATAGAAAATAAATAAATAAGAAGAATATCTGTTACAGGATTCAACAAAATGGTCAGAGGAAAAGGAGCTTTTGTGGCTTTTTAAATTATGAAGACTTGAAGACGGCTGCTCCGGTGGTTGCCTTCTACCGACTGTTTGGTTGAGAGGCATAAATCCACTCACATATCCAGAAGAAAACACCTTCATAAGCACAAATATACTCTCTTGTGGCTTTCATCTACTACATCAGATGTTCTTTGGTAAATGCCATTTTGTGGCCTTTTTTTTTACGCTGTGGGGTACTTTCAAGAACTGCTGTTCTGCAGAGTTGTTTTCTTGTCAATTTATACTCTTGTAAATCTCTCTCTCAAATGGCAGAGAGCTAGCTAAAATTAAAATCATATGTCTATCTAGTTGTAGCCAGTAGATGAGAATAAAGGCATTCCTGAATCTCATCAGAGGATCCCTGTGGTATTTCAGACATCTTGGAGGCTGCTGTCATCAAGTCCGTTCTTACTAGAGACCACTCCAGCATTATAACAAGTTCATCCTTGCCATTATCTTTATTACAGTGCTAATTGTGCTAGTGGTTGGGCAGTCGCAATAACAGTGAGTGCACTCTCTTGCTCCTTCCACCCTGAAATGATGGGCTGATACGCAGTAAACAACCCACGCTGGCAGATACCTACAGCCATATATGCAGCTCATTGGCACAGCAGTTGACCCAGGTGGACTCCCCACCCAGGTGGAGGCTGCCATTGTCTCAGGCCTATGTTTAAGAGAAAACCCAGAGGATGGATGAACTAAATCATCAGGGACAGAGAAGCAAGGGGAGCAGGAACTTTATAACTACCCATAGGATATTAAGCTAATATAGCCTAGTGTTTTAACTTTCACCCCGAGAAGAAGGAACCAAGGGTCTGAGCCCAATAGATACAGTGACAGTATGTCATGCAACTCTGTCTTTTTTAACCAGAGCTCACGAGTTATGTACATTTGCTCAGAATCTCTAAGTTGTTTTCAGTTTCTAATCTCAGATGCTAATCTCATCCGATAAATCACCTGTCATATCATTTGTTCACTAACACAGGGAACAAAACTTGCTTCAATTTGCAGAATGAGGTATGACCAAGCAATTGCGTGTGGTTATTCCAAGGCCACTATGGACTCCCCACATACAACATACTGTGAGACTTGAAACCACACAGAAGGCAGCTTTGTGCATCAGAGCCCTGAGGGGCTTGGGTCACATTAGTTATTGGTTGCTGTTTCAGTGTTGCCTCTGTGGTCCGTTTTCTATAAAGCAGACACGCTTGCAGTTGCAACCTTGAATTGTTGTTCTCCACCACGCACACCAGTAGAGTAAAAAGGGTCAGTTAATCCTGGCAGATTGCTCTCTCTCACTCAGTTGTGGCTGCTTGACCTAGTGGGAGGGGAAGCAGTTTTCCTGGTCAAGCGGACACTGTATTCACTGAGCACTGTAATCTGTGGCTACAGATGGAGGGCATGTGTTGCAAGGAAGCAGTGCCTCCCCTGGCTGTCTCCAGTGCCACAGGTCTGCAAACTTTTTCAGAGGTGGCAGTCCCCAGTTTGCACTTCTTTGGCAATTAAGCATGTCAGAAATAAGCTTTTGGCTGTAGAAACACAACGGAAAGACAGCCTCTGATTCAAGCTTCCTTTGGAGGCGTCTGGATTGAACCATAATTCCCTTCTCTATATATGAGGGCAATGACAGTTATTTATACTCAATAAGCAGTTGTGTGCATGCAAGTAATCAAAAGCTACTGTAAATATAAAGAAATAAGAAGTTTTTTTTATGTGTTGTGATGCTTCCTCTTTATTTTCCTGAAGGAATCCAGTATACTGTCTGGAACAGAAAAGTGGGTCTTTTCTTCATTCTTTTCTAGACACTCAACTACCTTTTAGGGCTTGTTCTTTCCTACTGAAAGCATTTTCTTGCCTCATCTGCTAAAAGTATTCAGCTAATGATTTTCTGATTAGCCACCATTACCACAGCTAAATGGATCCAGTAAGACTTTCTCCAAATTAAAGTAGAAAAGCAAATGCATTGGTTAGGCTTTAATCGTGTGTTTTGCAAGTCCCCCAAAAGAGAGTGCTCTTGTGAAAGGAAGCTTTCAAGACTGAGGTCACAAGGATGGGAAAACATAGAGCAGCAGAGTCACTGGATCAACCACAGGATTGAGAACAGTGATGTAACTTTTACAAAATGATGATAATTTTTAGGAATATAAATTGCCTCTAGTCATGTTTCTTGAGTTACCTGTTCTCCTTTGCACATATTTTTCAACCAGATTACAAGAGAAATATTCTTAAGAGAACAGTGTGAAAGAATTAGCTACTTTATGAGGATCTTGGGTTTCTCTAAAGCATTAGGTTAGTCCTGCAGAGGTGAGGCTAATATTTTCTGTGGGGGCCTTTCTCTCCCTCTGCTGCAAGGTTGGCAATGCCACCATCGGTAGGTAGGAGATAATGGAAAAGATACATGAGAAAAAGATCCCATCAGGAAAGGAGAAGAAAAAGAGAGGTTTCAAAATACAGCTCATTCTGAAACTAGAGGTTCTCACATATTTTTTTAACTCCCCTTTCTGGGAGGTATTGCTTGCATGAAAATGCTTCTTCCCTTGTATTACCTGCTTTGTGCAGACGCAGTTTACCAAAACATCCTTCATCATTTCCTGAGTCTTGCCATGATGTAGATGCTATCAGAACCATTTTTCTCACAGTTTGCATTGCAGTGTGCTGTGCAGACCATACTAACAACATTAAGTGTAAGAAATTAAAAGTATATGAAGCATAATGAGAAGCATGCTTTTCACATCTCTGGAAGCAATTAACTATAGATCTGAGAGAGCTTTGAATGACAGAGGTCAAGGGCAACTGAGACTCCAGTATTCCCAAAGGCTGGTGGTGTTTGAATGCAGAATTTTCTAATAGAGAATTGCAACCACACTGAACTCTGAATTTCTTTTCAGATTCAGCACTGAACTCCCTCAAATCTCCTTTGGATGCATAATCTTGGTTTGAGTTCATCTCTGCTGAGGACCTCTGGACCTCATAAATAAATCAAATTTGTGCTCCCTGAACCTCGTATCTATTTCTGCCCTCTACTGGAAACAAATCCACCTGCACTCATAGAGCTACAGGAAACTGGGAATGCAGCTACTGCCAGAAAAATATCTCCTTGCACACATTGATGACCATGGTGGTACTCACTTTTTTTTTTGTCTTTGCAACTGCTGAACAGTTTTGGCTGTAAAACCACTATTTAGGGTTACAATACTAAGACTGGAATAGTCTGTGAACTTAAAAGTCTGCACCATTCTTGTGAGAACAGTGAGGAAGTTTAGACAGTGAATCGTGGGGTAACAATAAAAAAAAGTTACATATTGTCATTTTTGCATTCTGAGGTGCAATGTATATTTGCTTCATCTGGCCCTGAATAAGAGGTCAGGCAGCACATGTTAGAATATAATGCTGGTCACTGAAACAAGTACTTAAGGTTTTCCACTGGGATGACTTTCAAGAGCGTGTTATGACTGGTTTTGCCAGTGACTGTCAGATTTCCTCTCAGTTAAGATTATCATTACATAAGTATACTGACTTGTGGGTATATCAGTCTGCCTGTGAATGGGAGACAGAATTTCTGAGAGCTCCAGGAAAGAGGGAAGCAAATCCATTAGGGAAAAAAATGACTGTGTGAGAATGCGGATGGAATTATAAATGATTATATAAAGTCAGATTGCAGAAATGAATGTGGCTGTCACAAAGAAGAGAGACTTTTAGCAGAGCCCTTCAGGGGCACCTCAGGCTGGAGAGAGCATCTGAAGATGCAGTGTCCCTGCGTGTGGGGGACTCTCTGTGGCCATCTCCCCTGCCTTGCCCCATTCACGAGGGTTTTCCTACTGTCACTCACACTGAGAAGCAGAAGCAGAATTAGGCATAGGAATATTGAAGCAGATAAGGCAAGCTACTAAAATGCTATGACAGTAGTAAATAGCTCATTGGGGATTATGAAAGAGCAGAGCTGGACAGAGCTAATAATGCACAGTAATATGGCTTTGTGTCTAAAAGTCTGAGTTGGTGTTATCTGGGCTCTCTGGAGCCTTAGGAATTTTCTGTTAATTACTGTATCCTGCTGTGCATGAGCTGCAGGTTCTCTCCATCTTGCTGTTTAACAAGAAACTCCGCTCAGCCTGACCTTCTTTGCAGCATACTCCTTACATTGCTTTCTATCCACCTTTCCAAAGATGATTTCCCTTTTGGGGACAATGAAGACATTCAAAGCCATTAGGAGCTGGGTGGTTAATCTTCACGGAGCTCCGCAAATCGTGTCACTTAAAGTCACTCTAAACAATTTCAGCATAATTAGGCCAGTGCCTCCAGTGCCTCTGGCTTTATGCTCTGGTCTCAGCTACTTGGGTCTTGCAGCTGCTTCTAGGTTTAAAATCTTTACAGGAAGCTTTCCTGGAGCTGGTAGCAGAACACATGTTCAAGCTGATGTCTGCAATGAGCAGCCTGGTGGAAGCAGGCAGCAGGCAGGCTGTTCAGATGACTTGTTGAAAAACTTCAAGCCTGATAAAAATGCACAGTGTACTTTCCAAAAGCAAAACCCCAGCTAAACCTCACTGGTCTCGTGGTCTGACCTTTTGTGCTTTGCAAGAGTCGTGAAATGCAGGCAAGAAGTTGAATCTGTCTGACCACTGCCTTCAGAGCTCTCCTGCAGCTCTAATTGCTGGTGAGGTGGTGACAGGGAGGAGACATGGGACTGAGTCACTCCCTGAGTTGCTGCAGTATCAAGCTGTGGTTCAGTGGGAGCCTTGGTGCATCACGGCTTCACTTCAGGTGGTCTGCTCTCATCATTTTCAGTTATGCCAAGTGGTTTGTAAGGGCTGTAGTTTTTTCCGCTTTCCCAGGAAGGGAGGAGAGTGACTGCACTACTACATTCAGTCACAGTCTCAGCATCTCTAATGAATGCAAACCAGAGGTCAGCCACAGTTTGTATGAAACACCAGAGTGCTTTCTCTCTGTCCCCCCACCTCCAGGCAGCGATAGCACATGTGCGTTTCACAGATCTGTGCCTAAMTCATCAGTCAGCAGTCACTCCCCTTCCCCCAAACCGTGGAACAAATCTAACTTATGCTCTCCCCGCTTTAAATATTACTCCACCAGTCCAGTGTTGACGCAAGTGTCAGCTATCCCTAAAGAGGTGACACTGCCTTGTTTAACTTCAACTTATTTCACTTTATCTAGAATAAGCATTTTCCCTGCCAGCTTTTTTTCTTTTTTCCTCCACTCTTCATCCCATCCCAAAAAGGACTGGAGAGAGATTCATTTCCCAGCTGTGCAGGAAAGGGAAGAGAGCAAAACAATTCATAGTGCAGCCAAATTTCAACTGAAAGATGACATTGCATTTACTGAGTGGTAAATGCAGATGAAATGCTGCTGTTTTTATGGGATGGGGGAAGGGAAAGCTTACTCTGTCTATAACAGTGTAGTCAACTGCAATATCATGAATTTAACAACATTTTTCATTACAATATGGAGCATGTTTTGCTCAAAATCCCAGAGACAAAAGGGCTGAAACAGGAGGAAATGGCTCTCACTTCTGGAAAGATCACTTCATCCTGCATAGACTCCTGGACAAGAACTTCTTGTCTGCATTGAAGTTAGAAGAAATTCAGTCTTACGCTGATGGGATTCACACAACAAAGAATCAGAAAACAGCAGGGTCACAACAGAAGGGAGCTGGTGGGAAGGTAGTGTGTGCTGTTCATCAGTATGTGAAGCAGCAAGCAGACAGAACTGGGGAAAACTGATCTGCACTTACAGTTGTAATTTTGCCCTGAACAAATGCAGGGCCTATTTAATTCTGATTTATACTGAACTCTGCCTGACCTGAAACTTGTCCCTTTTTCTCTTGTTCCAAGTTTTACACTAGGATAACATCAGGGAAATCAGAATACAACCAGCCTTCATTTCAACCAATTCTTTCTCCCCGCTCATTGGGTAAGATCTACCTCAACAGAGAGGATGCTTGGCTCAGGGTTTAAGTGCTGAGCTGGAATTTGACCACTTGTCTGAGGTCAGTTCACAGTCTGTGCTTCAAGGCAACCAACAGGATTTGGGTTGATATCACTTCAGTTAGAGTCTTCCCTCCCTGTCACTAAAATGGGACAGTCATTCCTCAGTTTATCCCATTTTGTCAGCCTCATCATATTGCTCCGGGTGCTTTGCAAGGATTGTCTTGGTCAGGAGTGTGAGACCTCTCCATAACCCTGATGCAAAAACTAATCACCATTTTTTATTCAGATGTCAGTACACAAGGGCAGGCAGGTCCAAATGAAGGTGGCTAAGCCAATGCAAAGGAGCCCACTTGAAGGCCATATCACACCAGCTCTGAAGGTGTCCCTGATGTATCGCTCTAATTCCAAAATGACTTGCTTGTCTTAAAACAGCACCAATTCCCAGAAAACTGCATGTGGCTGTGGCTGAAATACCAAGAGTGTGATTCCGTCTCAGGGATTTGCTGCCTTCGTGCTGTGCTCCAGCTGTGCTTTCATGGTAGATGACATCAGCAGCACTCCTCATATAGGAGCCCAGCAAATAATATTCTGAAAGCAATACAGAAACTAATTCCAAGTGTGCCCCTTATTTCCTGACACAGCTTGTATTTGACTTTAGTTGTGCAGATTCAGGAACCCAGCCTTCTTCTTTCTCCTCATCCTAAGAGGTCTTGAAGTGAGCAAAATTAAATAAACATGCAAGGTTGTATATATTCCCTGCTCACTGCATGGGATTTTTGTATTGTAGATTTCATTAAGGTCAAAGGAACTGTGGCACTGAGTAATAAAATTAGCATATTTTGCCTTGGTAGTCCTTGTATAAGCCAAAGCTTTTGGAGGAATTTACCACCAAATTCAACACTCCAAAAAGGGTCCTTTAATTTTGCATGTGTAAGTAGACCACTTTGGAAATGTCATAGCCTGACTCTGCATATAGTTTGCATACAAACTAATAGGGAAACAAAAATCAGGAGACATCAGTCTCACAGCAGTCCTGAAGGTATTTGATCAAAACCCAACAGAATCACTAAAAAGCCTTTACAGAAAGTCTGTTAATGCCTAGATCACACTCTAAAAACCAAATCCAACCAATACTCCATCCTTTTTAGGGCTTATCTTAGGTCACACCAGTATGAACCATGCTTAAGAAAAGCTAAACATCTCACAAAGGAGTTAAACCTGTTTTAACACAATAAAAAACAGATTTGGTTAAATCAATATAATTTCACCAGGTAAATACTGTGGCATGAGGATCCTGAGTTGATTACCAGTCATCAAAAATGGCAAGTTTCCTACACCTTCTGGAGCCCTCAGCTTTGAACCCACCTCTGCCCATGCAGCTCTTTCTTGAATTCTCCAGACAGCTGTAGCACTAGCCCACGTATTGTGGCTGCCGCTGTAGCCTTCATAATGCCATGCAGCAGGTGGCAAAGGCAGTTAATAAAAATGCTGCAAAATTCAGGTTGAAAATGGAAAGAAAAACATTGATTTGACATGAATGCCCTCTTTTTTGAAGTTCCTATTGTTCAAAGTGGTGGAGAAAAACTTAAAAAATGTGAATGAATTGCTTACTACAGGGTTCACAACTGTGTAATAGACAGAAAAGACCCACAATACAGTACCAGAAGTTTTTGTTTGGCCTGTTTTTTCTTAAGCTGAATCCAACCATTCTGAAGGCTCTAATTAAGGAATTGAGGGTATTTTGGAACAAGACTACTGCAGTACATCAGACGAGTGTGACTTCAACAGTCGAAAAACCCGAGGAGATGAAAGTAATACATCAGCTGGTATCTGCTGGAAATTATCATCCTGTATGTTGCTTAACCTGCCTTCTAGAACCATTACCTGTAGTTACTCACAGTTAAGAGGGTCCATTATAAAATGAGGCTACAGAACCTAATGAAACCTACTGGTATAACCACTGTGCATGAGAGCTTTTTTGTAGGGTGTGTCTGCAAAGAAACTTTAATCTAGATCACCAAGAATGGAGCCTGGAGTTTTCCTGCAATTTTTAGGCCTTCCTGATGTCATGGTCTGGGATCATTCTGCACCATATTGTACTGATGCATCCTTCTGTATAAATCACGCCACTTAAGATTGCTTTATAACTTCTGAGTTCAAACACTAATCTTCCATCCCCCACAACCGCTGTGCTCCAAGCCAGCTGTAAATTCAGTAAATTACCTCAAGCTATTAGCTGAAGCATGTCTCCTTCCAAACAATTAATGGAAAGGAGGGAAGAGATGTTTTCCAGAATCCTGCTGTGAGGTAAGAGTTGGCTCTTTTCTGGAACAGATATGGCCTTAGAGGTTCCCGCCCTCATGAGGCAAAGTTACTTAAGTGAAGACTCTCGGCCAAGAGAACAGTCTGTTGCACAATAAACTCTGTGCCATTCAAGCATTAATAAAAGAAAAGCATGAAGTTTGAAGCTGATATTACGCCATCACCAAAAAAGAGAGCATACCTTGCTCTCAGCAGCTGTTGCAGGACAAAGCATGTGAATGCTAAATGTATTGGTCAGCACTGGACTCTGGTAATGAGTCAGCAGCATCTCAAAAATTGTAACTCCTAATTGCAATTTTTAAACCTATTCCCAGTGTTGACTGGGTTTTTTCTTCACAGCTGACAACATAATTTGCCAACCATTTGTTCCATGTCCACCTCATGTTGCAGAGATTCCTTGGCTAGGATTTTCCTTAGATTGCAATGCCAGGAATTCCCTCCATTCAGTAGGAATATGATCATCTAGCACATCAAGGTCTGATCCCCTGGCTAGGACTCTACCTCAGTACAAACATAAATAGCAATACCAGGAATATTGCAGGATTCTCTGTGATGTACAGAAAGAAGTCTGAAAGAAACTTCCTTTCTCTCTCTCTATTCTACTATATTTATCAATAGCCTTGTAAAAAATACTGATAATTTCTTTAACTACAGAGACACAGGCCAAAATCACATCTTTCATATCCAGTTAGGTAGTGCAACAACTACAGGCTTCATAAAGAGCATGAACCAGCCCCAATGGAGGATTGCTTTCTCACTATACAGTCATGAATTAGGCATCTAAGAGGGTCATTTCCAGAAAAAAATTGAAGCTGCCACCTATGGATTTAGAAGTGTGACCTCCAGGCTTGTCTCAAGGAAGTGGTCTAAACATTTGAGGGAGCAAAAAACACATGGTGAAGGCAGAGATAGTAACTGAGGCAAACACAGCAAATACTTCGGTGCACTCGGAGTACTGGGGGGCCCAAAGCTGAAGAATTCAGCACATTCAGCAGTTTGAGAGAGCACATATGTGATCTCTAAAGTTTTATTGCACTTTTGCATTTACATTTTTTAATAAATTATTTTTATTAATATATTAATATATTAATAATTATTTTTTATTCCAAAACTACTATTGTATGGAACCTTTACACAGGTAGTACAGATTTATATTGTCTTATGTTCAGTCTTCCATGAATGTAATCAAGCCCTAAGCTATGCAGTATATTAAAATCCTTTTGGGCTTACTACCTTCTCCCTTTATTTTTCCATTTTTGCTGATGCTATAAGTTTTTTTCCCCTGGAATCCTGTTATTTTTAATTAATATGAATAGTTTCAGTGTATCCTTTCTCAAATAATGCAGACTATCTAAAGAATGTTAGAACAGCTATTTTAATTCACTTCCTTTATCCCTATTGTAGCTGGAGCATTCTTTGAGCCACTTCTGAGATTCCTAGCTAGTGCTTTCCCGCTTCAATGTTTTGCTCTATTTCCTTCAGTGTTGCCTTCCTCAAGAGTTATCAGGAAGACTTTTCAAGTATGAGGTTAGGATGGATAAGATTTCTTGGTGTGCCTCCGGAAACGACTTTCACATTATCAAGACCCCTCTGCCCTTGTGCTGGAGCACACCAGTGACATCTACAAGCACCTAAGGGTTATCCTATGGCAGAGTGTGTCACAGGGGTGAGAGCAGGCTGAAGACTTCTTACTAATGTTCACATTCACCACCAAAATGCCGCTGGCATAGATATTTTGAGTAAACAAAGATGGCCTCCATCTTTCCTTCAAAAGAAGAGATGTGCTACTAGGCACCACAAAAAATATACTAATATAAACTACTGCACCCAGCTTAGCAGATACTTTCAATGATTTCAACAAGCATTACTCATGTCCAGTCTCCCATTTTTTGTCTTAATCATTAAGTCAGTAGTAACATGTAAGCTCAATGTCACTGTCTCCTGGATCATGGACCACTGTTCCTGATAACTCACTTCTGGCTGCAGGCAAATGACAAACCTCTGTACTCCAGCTTGATACCACCGAGTATACTGTCATGGTCTGTTGCAGGCAAACTATGTAAACACACCCTAATGATGTTGAAAAGTTTTGTGGATCATCTAGCAACAATAATAATTACCATTATTCACTCCTTGCATAGATTCCAGATGATGTTAGTAGGCCTCTGCCCTTCAATACCTAAATCATCTTTTGCCTTTTTAAGAAGTATGAAAGAAGTAAGAAGTATGAAATTATTATATCAAATACACGCACAGCTTTCATCTGTACTAACCAACTGCACTGTATGCGTAAAATACACAAACACAACAGGGAAGTTCCAAAATGTTACATAATTCATTTACAGAGTGATATAAAGCTGTGTAACAAAATAAGTAAGAAATGTTTCAGGCAAAGCCAGAGCCATAAAAAAAAAAACAAAAAAACCCTCCTGATTTTGAGCTGCCATACAAACTGAAATTGCTGAACACTTTTGCTGAAGTTCAGAAACAGAGCCTAACTTTGGTCAAACATGGGCCTCTCATCACAGAGACATAGTTCATCTCTTCAAAGCACAAGCTACCGTTTGCAATGCTGAGATAAAAAACATAGGTGCACGTTGTTGTTTACTAAGTTTTTCTATGGGATTTTGAGCTGGCCTAAAGCTGAATTCTGGTCAAAGCTCATAGGAACTCTGGCCACATAGGAGTCATACGACTGAAGTAATGGGTGATTAAAAATTGCTGAAAATTCCAAGGACAGAGGTTTTTTGAAGCTATTAGCAGACTTCAATTCAGTTACAATTCCATCTCACTGAAAATTTTGTCTGGGAATTTCCTGGGCTTTCTGAATAGATGTTGTAAGGACTTCAATAATCACTATCGTTATTGAGAAATATGCACACTATTGATGCTGCTTCATTAAAACCTCGATTGCTTGCAAGAGCACAAGGTAAGAGGTTAAAAAAAGAATCCATCATCGTGACTTACTGATAGAGGCTACCAAACATCTTCACAGAGCRCCTAATAAGATGCAGCTCAGTTACAGCCCAGCTCAGGAAAACCTCATGGCTTATAGTATAGTTACAGTCATTATGAAATGATCCTAAATATAAATTTATGGAGCTTATTTTACGCAGATGAGCACTCTCCGACCCTGAGGCAGTCTACAATCCCTGGTCACAGACTGGAACCCAGCCTGGTTTTAAAGACCTCCCTGTGAGCCACTATGCTTTCTTGTACACCGACTGCTCATTCACTTGCTCTAAACAGGGCGGTCAAACCTCTGCCCTTCTGCACCAACCTCTGCAAGCCCCCGGAAGTCACTGCCTCAAAATACCACAGCAGCACCTCAGAAAACTTCCTTTCTTCAGAAGCAGAGAAGCCACTGTTTCCTTCCTGCCTGCAGCCTCTAAGTGTCCTTCGGCCACCTTCACTAGGTTTTCCTGGTGCCCCATTTCAGGGCAGGTTTCCTTGTGCAGGTTTCTCCGCTCACCCAGGGTTCAGTAGCCTGATTCCACCCCATGCCTCAGCATCCCCTTTCTTACCCCCAAGTACTTTATCTCCTTACAGTTAGATAAAATCTCCCCCTAACATCTATTCTCTTTTCTTATGAAGAGAAATTTTTGGATGAATATGAAAATTATTTCTTCCCATCTCTCTCCATATTAAATGTGAAAAACAATTGGTCATTGGATTTTTTTTTAACATATTTGAAGGTTTATGTGCCCTTGTGTCTTTTCTTTTCTAAACTAAACATCCCTAGTGGCTTACAGGTGTAGCCTAGATAACATTTTTCTAAATCTCTTATCAGTCTTTTTATAGTCCTCTGCACATCATCGAACTGAGCTCCATCTTTCACAAAGTGAAGAGGCCAACGCACATTCCTGCCAAGGCCTCATCAGCTCCAGCTAGGTAGTCTGAGGGAATTTTCCCCAAACTGAATCTATTTGATTTTAAATATCGTCTCTCTCACTATTAACACCTTCTTCAAACTCTCCTAAAAACACTGGCATAAAAATCAGGCTTCTGAGAGTGCAGTTCAACTGGATTGTTTTTGGACAGAAAAAAATCATTGCGGGTTGCCAAAAAGGGCTCAAACTAGTTTCAAATACTTTTTAACCCATTCATAGCAATAGGACAACTAAAATTTATGGCTTCTCAGGAAGTAAATTAATGCAGTAGTTTTAATGACAAATGGAAGGTAAATATTGTGGGCAAAACCATTTATATCTCTAAAGAAATATCCTCTCCAGCTGCAAAAAACTCACTTTCATGACCTTTTCCTTCCATCCCTTTTTGTAGGCACACAGCTGGTATTGATTAGCCTGGAGGAATGCTGTTTCTCTGCCTTGTGCAGATGTGAATGGGCCATATGAAATCTGAAGTCTGCATGAAGAAGGGAGTGGAGTATTCTGCAAAGATCATTGAATAATGATGACTAATGATCCATTTCCTATCTGTATGATCTCTCTGGAGACATTATCTGATTGGCTTATGTCTTCTAGCTTCCCTTTTGAAATAAATGTGTTATAGAGCACAAAAGACACTGGACTGACCCAAAGAGAAGGTGTGTGTTATGTTTTTTTTCTTCCTAAAGTTGTATTAAAGGTATCAACAAATTACAGTTTTCACCACCTCAGCAATGGCTGTCTAGAGGCAAAAGTTACTTCTTTCTCCTTTTGTGTCCCCTCACAGGGACTAAGAATCTTATAACCTTATTGACATCTTTCTGTGCCACAGACACAAAATGCCTTTAAGTATGTAAATCAGACAGTTCAATACATTTCAATATGCATTTGGCTTCCATTGTGCTGTTTCTGTTTCAGCTTTAAAGAAGGGCTTGTGTACCTGTAATCTGATCTTGGTTTTGGCCAATACTGTGTCAGTTTTTCTAACAAAAGATATTACCTCTAAACCTTGCACTGCTAATCATCAGCAAAGTCATGCTGGGATAATATATACTTAACATCAATAGATTCAAAGACACATAATTTTGAGAAAGAGAGCCAGCCAGGGAGACATTCCAGATATATCTTTAATATATACGGGAATGTGTTAACCAACCAGAAGTAAACCATTCAGTTAGGAACATTATTTTTCCTTTGCCTCACATATGACAACAAAGATCTTTTAGACATAAAGTTTATACTTTATGGATGGCTAATATGAATTTGTCTTTGAAAAGCGGGTGTCAGCAGATGATAGGAGAATCCTTTTTTGAGACTGAACATATTATTAAAGACATTCCCTTAAAATGGAAGCATTGTTTTCAAAATGGGAAAATTGTAATGTCTATTATATGTCTGCACACTCATTTTTCATGTATTGTTTCTCATGTTGGAAACTGGAAATTTTCAGAACAAAAGTATACATACTGTTTTTAATTGCTACGAGGTGTAAAAAGTGCCAAGTCTAAGAGTGAAAGAATAGCAAAAGAGAACTTGGGAGATAAGAAAAATAAGAGAAAAGGCAGTTTTCTACCTGCTAAAGCAGAAGAAGGGAGATGGGAAGCTGAAGAATAACTGAGCAATAACAATCCTTTCTTCTGTTTTTATGAAACTTCATCTTTTCTGTCATGGAAGCTCTGGGTGATATGGAAGCCTCCCAAGAGCCTCCCCCGGGTGAGGAGCGGTCAGCTCTGAGCTTCTGAGCTCTGCAAACACATCCATATCCAGTTCTGCTTTACAAATGACTTGAGTGGGAGATCAGAGCTCACATGCAAGCTTAATAAAGGACAGGCATATTTTATGAATCATTATTACTCTCCATTTCAGGAAACCTGGCTTGGAAAGTTATGCTGAATCTCCCCAAAAATAGTTCTTTTCTGTTTTTGGAAGTAAACCTCCCTACTAACAGAATCGTAATCTAGACATGGGTCAGAGGCCCAGATATAAACTGACTCTAGGAGACACACGCAGTCCAAGGAATTGGTTTCTCAATGGTTACCACTGACTCCCATGTGAAACAAGCAATGGGGAACAAACCATCTTGTCACACCATTTTATTTCTATTTTGAGTCTTAGCATTTTGTCAGTTGCTCAAGAATTTATGCAATGTCAGACAAACGCTACCATATCCAAACAACGGACGACCAACCTTTTTCCAGACCCGTTTTGGAAGAAGACCCTAAGCTCATAACCATTCCCAGAATCATCCTCTGGGAAGCAAAGGACAAACTTCAGACCACTTTTCTCAAATCTACTCCTAAAAAGGTTGCTTTGTTTCTGGTGTGGCTGTCCCTGGTCAGTGTTTGAACGCTAAGAGGACGTCTTTGGTTTCCAACTTCCCGTCCCTGTATGTTGTCCAGATTCACAGCAGTGAGGAAGACTCATTTTCTTTCAAGTGCTGGACAATGTAAACCACAAAATGGTAAGATATCACTGTCTGATCTTGCTCTTGGTCTTAATTAAAGAAGTTTCACTACTGTTCTCTGTGACAGCAAAATCTGCCCCTGAAATGTGCACCCTTAAAGTACATCTAGGGGTACCTGCACATACAGGCTTTATCTGTAACTTGAACAGAGAGAGACACTTTTACAAGGGCACAGAGCTCATTACGTCAGACATCACATTCATAAGTAACCAAAATGAGAAGTGAAACAAACAACAAGTACATTTTAATTGTATTTCATTTTTCTTTTCTCAAAACCAGAAAATTTTCAAGGGCTAATCTCACTATTTACAAAACTGCATTATTTATGAGAAACATTTTCTACTTGAAGTTGTTTCTTCCTAGCAACAAGTTTGACCATGTTCCGATTGACATTAATGACATATTTGCCATTATTTCAAGCTGAAATAATAATAAGCTTTTGTGTGTATGAATGTTTGTGTATGCATGTACACAGGCTTTTGCTCTGAGCAAAAAAGATGTGTAAGATGGTAAGAGGTTTAGGCACCGATCGTCTACCTTGCCAAGGTATTTTATCTGTTTTCACCAGACTGTTTTAGTTTTATATAAGATAATGCCTTTTTTTCTCCAGAAATCTATGGTTATATTTTATTTACACATCCAGACTTTCAATGAGCAACATATGAACTATAGGAAAACTTACACAGCTGCTCTCAAGAAAGGTCATGTCCCATATGACCCCCTTTGACTACACACACACTGGAGTCAGCAGTTGTGCTTAACATCCATGAGCTATGCCATAAAGCCATTTAAGGTCAAATGTATTTTCTTGTTTAGAAGCTAATCCCATTATCAGATGTCTAAGAAATACACAAGACTTCCTCTGGGCTCCATTCTTAGAAAAAAAAGTTATTGTTGTCTGTTATTTGGAGGCAGGGAAGATGACCCCTGCCATAGATACTGGAGAGAAGCAGCAGCTTCTCCTGGGAGAAAGAATAGCTGTGGGACAGGTAGTCCAACAGTAGGAATCATCAAGCAYTTTTAGAAATGAACACGGACAATAACCAAAGCCCTCTCCTAGGCCCAGTTTTACAAAACAGGAATTAAGTAACAAAGGCAAAGAGTGTGATTCTTCCAGGGTCACACAAATCTGGGGCAGAGCCAGAGGAGCAGTTTGCCTGAAAAAACAGACTGATAACAGTGATATTCCAGACATGCAGTGATATTAATCAGCCGCTTGCTCCTCCCTCCAAAATCTCTCAGGGAAGTAGGAAGGGAGTTAAATCGCCTGACTGAAGGCTTTTGTCCCCCAGGTTTCTTCCTAGAAAATAAAGGATATGAAATAGGTGATCAATGAGAAACTGAAGTATCTAGCATTATCCTTCCAGCCCCAGCTGTCTAAATTATTCAAGAATGTTAGCAATATTATTAAAAATGCTGGCTCAAGTTCATTCCTGGTGTAACTTTACCACAGCCAAAGGAGACGGAGCTGTTGTAGCTGAAACTAGCTTATCACGTCCAGCTGACATAGCTAATAAGGTGGACACAGATTGTTAGAAGACAGAAATTTCACAGTTAGAGCTAACGTCTTTACCATATATAAGAATAAGTAAATCTTTCTGATAGAGTGAAAGCCAAAAACATTAATTAAAGTTGTATTCAAACCAGACCACTACCCCACTGCTTAGGATGAAATGCCTGCTTAATAACAGCTTCATTTCACTGGAAAGAGCACCTTCCCACGCTCCTCCAACAGGAGTGAAACAAAACTGACAGTGCTGAGCTTTGCCTGCTTATTGGTTAATGTTAATGAGGGTTTTCACGTAGAAACTATGGATCCAAGTTGGAACTTCAGTTTTGCTGCAGATGAATCTCTGATCAAAATTATGCAAATTTCCTCTCAAATTTTGAGAGAATTCTGCTTGTGATTGTGATCTGGCCCAGGTTCATGTGAAAAAGTCAGTTCTGACTCTCCAGAATACGCTCACAATTAAGACCTTCTCAGCATACTCATTCAGTAGTCCCACCAACTAGGAAACTGTGCCACTAAAAGGAAGAATAAATCACTGGCGACCTTGCAAGCTTTCAAGCTAGTATTTCTTTTCAGATTGTACTGCAGAATAAACAACTGTCAAACGGCAAACAAAAAGAGGTTTCACTGCAATGCAACAGAAACACATCTTACTCCATAAAGGCACTGCACTGCATTTCTTAAAAGTGATTTTGTGGAGTTATTCACAGTCAACGCAGCAGCTATACATAACAGTTCAAAGAAAAGGAGACTAAGAGTTTACTACCCGCCCCCACCCTTGCTTAGGTGGGGAAAACTGCCGGTCCTACTGCCCGGACCCAGTGCTGGCTCGCTCTGCACTTCTGGGGCGCAATGCCAGCAACACAAAACGGAAAGCAAAATCTTTTACATTTGACTGTCCCAACACTTTCCACCAGAGCACAGCAAAACCCGGATGAAAGCACAAGGATGGCTGGGCTGCCACTGTTTTGAAGTTGTTCCCACACCCCGAACTGTAAACTCTCAGATGTCGCCCAGGACTGGCCTCTGGCCCACTCCACACCTCCCCTTCCAGGCGCTATGTTCCACGTCCCAGCTTTTGCAGCAGTGCTTGCAGCCAACGTGGCAGGCTCAGAGGAATGAGGGACCTCTGCCCGGTTACTGTTGTACCAGGCCCTGTTATCAGGGTATAGTCATGGTGTAAATAAACTTTTGATTTGTGTCAGAAATATTCCAAAACGTCCTCTGCGCCAGATCATACTTCCCTGGTTTCACTTTAAGATTAACCCACCTCATGGAGTAACTCACCCAATACCCCTTTTCACCCTGTTGAACCTCAAATATTTTTCCCAAAAGACTCCCACAGTCCTGAGCCAGTCCGGAAGAACACGCAATTTGTGCAGAGGCAGAGGTGCATCTGAAGCCCTGGGGTATACTTTAACAGCAGGCCAGCTTGGCATCTGTTTTGAGTCAATGCCTWTCTGCTCTCTGATCCTAGGGTAAAGCACATGTTCAGTCCAGAAGATGAAAGGGAGAGATGCCTCTGGACAAAACTAATATTCTGTTTAAGATGGAGCTGCCTTTTTACATGCAGCTTAGCTGGAAGAGAAGGGAGTAAGTGTGGTGAAAAACATCTGCTTATGCTGAAAATTAAATACTGGAAAAAAAGATTGTGTTGAAGGAGGATACCGAGTACTTCACAAAAGAACTGTCATGGGACAGGTTTATATGTACTAATTTCATCCTAATTACTTGGTACTACTATGTTTGGTGTGGGGAGGGGGGGAATGGTTGGTCTTTTTTTTTTTTCCTTTTGCCATGGATAGAGCTTTAAAAACTCCTTTGTGCTGGCAGGAAAATCCTGGTTTTGGCCAGCCAGTGGTTCAACAGGGCAACACACGTGACCTAATTTTACAGACTGCTTTGTGTCTGCTATTTAAGGTCTTTCAAATGAGCGCACATGAAGAAAAACAGCAATCAGTAGAGTCGGAGTAATCCAGTCAAGAATGAGGTTTGTTAAAGGGATGCCAAGAGTGACTAGTCCTAGCATGCATCAACTGCAAAGACAGCCCACAGAATGGGACTCCACTGCCAAAGGCCACACGCTGGTCACAACACTGGCCCTGGCAGTGGAGGCACTGGTTTTGTTGGGCTGCTATGGGAAGCAAGCAAGGAGCACAGTGACTGAATGACCCTTGCTGTCAGGGCCTGCCTCTTCCCCTCATCTCCTGTGTGGGATGCACGTCATGAGCCTGACTTTTTGAGTTCTTTTTTTTTTTTTTTTTTCCCCTACAGGACTTAGAAACATCCTTCTGAAACAGCAGTGGCTACTGCCATTTGACCTGCTCTGTGGCTCAGATAGCCACAAGCAAACAGCCATTATCCTCCTCTTGTAGCATTGTTACAAAAAGAAATCTCAGTCTCTGCAGTGTATCTGCATGTGGGAAAGACCCCCTCATGCTCTGCATCCCAGCCTTGCTTCTTTTGCTTTCTGAGACCATGCAAACACGTTACGCCTAGATAGGCTTGGTCCTGAGAGCCAGCCTGTCACTTTGAAGAGAACATAGCCTAGGCAAGATTCCTTTATGGAGCAAAGAACCCCAAACTAAAGAACAGATATGGTGGACACAGGAATGCAGCGTTGCAGGAGGAGAATAACCAAAGAATACCTCAAAACTACTCTGCAGTATCTTGACAGACATTGCCCATTAGTACGGTCTTCCTGAAGTCTTTCTCGTCATCCAACAACTTTGTGACTATTGTCACAGAAATAGTCAATAATCAGGCATGGCCAGAGGAGTCCTACTTCCATTTTCCTATTCTTTCAGTCTGTGTCAGTGTTAGACATCTCAAGGAGCTGGGGCAAGAGTAAGGGTGACATTTAACATCCTCTTCTGCTGGTAGGAGTGATGGCTGTTTGATTACAGTAAAGGCATGTTGTCTCTTGATTTTTGGTAGTTAATACTGTACCAGGTGGCCTACTGTTTTGGCTGGTTTTCCTAGGATGTATTAGGCTGAGGCTATTTAAAACTAGTGTCAGTAAGGGCTCCACTTTTTTTTTTTTTTTTTTTTTTAGATATTATAGTCTTGGTGTTATTAGGGGCTAGCAATCCTATTAGAATTAGAGTTTGGTCTATGAAGAATTGCATCTCTGAAAAGGCTTGGATAAAAAGGGTTTCAGGTTTCAAAGCTTCTAAATATCATTAGACTGTGGAAGGAACAGTAAGAGGGTTAGATAAGTGTTATGCTTATTAGAAATCATTGCACTGCAAAGAAATACTCATACTTTCCCCGGGGGCATTCCCTCCAAGAGTTCCTGCAATAAGGTTTCAGTATCTTTAATATTATGAGACTGAGATAGGAGCTAATGCTTCCTTAAGGCTTGGAAAAATTAAAGAGAGAAATTTGTGACTGAACTCAACATGGGTCTCTGTATCAGTTTTAGATTTGGCATTCATCTGGCAAAGCTTGGATCCATAATTAGAATTCAGTTTCAAGCTAGCTTTCTGGCTAGGAGAAATGGGCCACCAAGCACAATTGGGTGCTTCTCCCAGCATTTGTTTTAGTTCCATTTTAGATTTTGAATTCTTAATTGCCATTAAGTCTGAAACTCAGAATGTTGTTCTGCTTATTAAAAGCTCTGCTAATGAACAGACAGTAAGTAGTCTACAATGGGAATTTGAGGGCTGATGTCCAAATAGCACTGTGTCATATTTTTAGGCTTGAGGTTTCCATCTGTCTTTAGACTAAAGCTGTATCTAGGGTTAGTACAAGGTCTATGATTTGGTTTAAGACTATGAGAACCAAAAATCCCAAGTGCAATCAGGAGCAAACCTAAACACCATTTAAATAAATTAAAGGTTGCTTCAGCATTGTTTTGGGGGTGTTTTTAAATAGCTTTAAATTAAGGCAGAGCTAGCTAAGTTTCAGTAAGGGTTAGAAATCAAGCGAGGACAGAGTGTTGAGCTGCAGTTAGCTATCAGCTGGGAGCAGTGCAAGGGCTGGTCCCCTTACTATCTTCAGTCCAAAAATATTCAGGTTCTTAGAGTGTTCGGGTTACAGATAAGGCCATATGGTTAGGGGAGAGGGTGGAGAGGATCACAAAAAGGTTTCCACAGGAGGCTGCTAGCTACACAAAGGCAAGGTCAGGTCTTTGGTTCCCCAAGGGTATCCACACACAGAAGGGCAGGGCTAAGCTAAAGGTTAGAAGGCACCCACAATTAGGGCCAAGAGACAGCAAGAAACATATGTATAAGCGGGTCCAGCACAGAAGCCATCCTAAGCAGAGGTTAACTTCTAACATGGGTTTACTCACTACTTTTAGGTCAGATGCTCATAAGGGTAACTTGGTTATGGCTAAGCTCCAGGGGTAGCATGAGGGTCCAGACTGTGAGGAATGGGCTAGTTCGGTTCTAGTAATGAGTACATTGAGGACAGAGTGTCAGACTAGGAATGCGGCTGGTCCCAGCATCCACCCCCAGGTTACTTTCAGAGTCGGTAGGAGCTACCAAAACTGGCATTAGAAATACAGCCAGGATTTGGACTGGGAAAAAAACAAAGTACTAAAGAAGCCACAGAAAGCAAAACATGCCACCAGCCCAAACTTAGGACAGCAAAGGCCTAGCCCAATGCGTTCTTTGAGCTGCAGCCAGTACTGACCCCAACCTTTGAGGCTGAGCAGGATTCCCTTGCATTTACCATCCCCTCTCTGCCTAACCCTGCTCTTCAGCAGAGCCAAGGATCATCGCTCCCTGGGCCATAAAGACCAGGAGTGAAGTGAAGTTCAGAAGAATCACAGAGCTCATGCTAGACTAGAGCTGGTTCAGAGTAGGAGAAACCAGTGAAGGGATCAGGCCTGCTGCAAGCACTGTTCACAGGCTGCTCAAATTTTTCTCTTAGTGTTTTCTGATTTTTGATATTGTCCCCCTTCTCTTCTCCCTTCTCTTTTCCTAACAGAGTACCACCATTAATCTAGGACTTAGCCTTAGGTCAAGACTCACCCATTCCATGAACCTAAAATCTAAAAATACACAGCAACCCATGCAAGCTGACTTGGGCTTCCAGGCTTTTCTCAACCTTTTTTTTTTCTTTCTTTTTTTTTTTTTCTCCCAGGCTAAACTTTAACGTTAATAACAGCCCTTGTTTTAGCCAGTCTTAGATCTGGACGGTGACCTCTGTGGAACTCAAACCTCAACACCATCCAGCACTGAGGATTTTTAGAAACTGAAAATCTAGTTCAGTGACTTTAAAGCAAAACATAACACTTTCTCCCTGGTTTCTTCCTTCATGTTCTGTCATGTTAATTTCAACACAACCTATACTCTAAAGCTGAACGCTAGTCTATTGAAACCTATGAGCACCTCCTCTAAAAATAGCTTGGGAATAATGGCAATACTAACTTTCAACATATCTGGTGACCTACGTTGAATATTTTCCTTTACTCAGTTATTTATCTGAGCCAACACCTATCTCTGTTCTCAATCCAAGCCATGCAACACCCGTGAAACCCAGATCTAAAAGTTGCTGTGGGACATTTGCTGCTACCAGTCCCCAGTAACCCCAGCATACAAATGAAAGACAAAAAAGTTATCTGGGGATTATTCTTTTCTCACTGGCCTAAACCCTCTTGTCATCTCACTTCTTCAGTTTCTCCAAGCCTGAATCCTAATTATAATGCCCAGATTTAGCTTATGGAGTGCTAAAAATGGAAGATCTAAAAGTAGCCATTTAACTGATGGCTATCCCCTTCAGCTCCATTTGGAAACTAGTTCTGAACATCATCATCAGAGGTGATCATTTATTTCTAGCTGCCTAAATCCCTCCCAGAGGTTTGGCCATAGTCCTGTACCACCAGTATTTTCTGAATCAAAGAAAATGCTGACCCACACTGATGCCAGCTCTCAGCACAGGTAGCCAATCCATTCTGAATTCCTTCATTTCCCCAGATCTCTGTTTTTTCTGAATCTCCCTAAATCCTAACCCTAAAAGTAGCCACAAAGAGCTATGACAAAATGAAAACCAAAATATTAATATACTCTTAGGACACAATCCAGCAGCAGCCCAAAATGTACTCTGGCAGCATGTTCTTGGCTCTTTCATTCTCTTATCCCATCCATGTTTCCCAGACTGATTCCTAACCAGAACCAGAACCCCTGTTCTAACTTCAGTCTTAATGTTAAGTCTCTTTACCCTGTGAAACTTTCATCTTAACTCTCCTGACTAGCTCAAGTAAAAACATTAGCACCCCTATGAACATATTACCTTGTATTTCTTCACTGATTTATCTTCCCTGAAGCCCTAGCAATGATCCCAAATTCTATACTGATACTAGCTGTAGTCCAGCATCACCTATAAATATAAGATATACAAAGAGCAAAGACAAAAACTGTTGCAGCATTTGTTCTTAATACAATTTGGCTACCTGTATTCATTTTTTTTTCATTTCATTAACCCAATTATCTGTTTCTGAGAAAGAAGATTAACCAGATTCTTAACACTAGCCCCAGATTAAATATTTTTTTTGTGGGTATTCCCTCACAAGGCTTGAGTCTGCCCAAAGTTAAGAGGCAAAGACAGAAGGCTGAGACATCCTGTTCATCCCACTAGAATGTTTTCCCACTAGGAAAACTCTGCCACATGTCAGAAAGGCCTTCTGGTAAGAAAGGTGGAAACATAATTGCCCTCAGGTGAACCCCACCATAGCACAGTGAGGGATCTAGAGAGGTCCAGCACTGATTTTTGGATTGCTGGCCATAAGTTTGTTAGCACCTGTCAAAAACTATCCTCTCACCTACCCCTGGTGATGTGGTCTTCCCTAGGATTACAGCAGCGCCTAGGTTGATAGCTTCTTCCCAGCCTTTGCCAGTGAGGGGTCCAAGGGACGTCCAGTATTGATTTTTGGCTTGCTGGCCACAGCCAGAATCTGTGACTCTGGGAACGAAGGTTTTGACATATGACCTTGAAATGATTAAACAGGTCACAACTCAAAAGGATTGCAAGTGCACAGGAAATACTATTTCTGTGACATGAACTGAGGTGTTAAATATATTTTTTAAGTTACATTAAGATAGAAAAGGCACCCTGTTCTCAAATTTTGAACAGCACATACAGTGAACAAGGATGTGGTATTGGGCTATATTAAGTGACCTTTACAGCCCCTGGCAAGAGAAAGTTAGTAAATAGTTTAAAACATAAGGAGATCAGAAGGATTGCTTTTATAGCAGTTGTCCCGGTGAGCCATTAAATTTCACTGAAATGCTGAAATATTTCAGCTGACCTTCTCCAGCTCCACGTGTTACTCACCTAAACCTTTTTTGAATCTAAGACAAGTTGCTTCGTGAGGAAAAAGTAAATATGTATTTGTGCCAGATGCTAAGAAAAGGTGGTCTTCCAGATTTTCAGAGCAGGCACCAGAGAGATGATGTAGTCCAGTCACAGGAAATCTCTTTCAAATGTTCCTTCCCCCAGGACAGAAGAAAAATTGCTTCCTTTTCCTATGCCCTTGTCATCCAGAGGTCAGGGAGAAAGTCTAATGAAAGGAAAGCACCCATGGTTTATTTGCATTTACCGCACTTAGCATGCTCATGTTTGGATTTGGGCCATATAGTAAGTCTTCTTTAATATCAGTGCTAGAAAGTTCCCTATATTGTCTGGACAATAACATAAACTTTTGTTTAGACAGACTTTTCATTGTGAAGAGTATTTTGCAGGAAATTTATACAGTTTCACTTACTTCATCACTTAAGTACAGCTTACCCACCATATTTAGCAACTGTAAAAAGGTTGTGGCATTGCATATATCTGTTTAAGAAAATACATTTTCTTGTAGCAAAATGGATTGATAGAAGATTTTCAAACTAGAATGTCCTGAGAGAATGATTCAGAGTTTTTTTCATTCTCTTCTCTCGCAAATTGAGTTCAAGAAAAAAGGAATTTAATTTTTGAATTTTACATTTTGAAATGGTAAATTGAAACTGAAGGGGAGTATTTACCAAGTGTACAATGTTTTGAGAACTGTTATGCATGAAATTTCATTCTGGATCAGAACTGAAAGTTTTTTATTGCAAGTCTCTATATAGGCTTCTTTGGTATGGTGAAACAGAATAGCCATTGGGTCATTTGTTAATGCTGGGAAGAGTAGATCCTGACTTTCCATTTGGAATGAAAATAACATCCCTCAGTTGAAGAGCCTTGTGCTATTGACATACCGCATGGGAAAATCTTTCTCCAGATTGGATAAACCGAAAAATAAAGACCTTTGGTTTCACATGTCTTTCTGTGAAATAGACAGTCGAGTTTCTGTGCTGCCCTAGAGGCAACACCCTGTTAAGCGCTGTCCAGCACATATCCTCCCTGCGCATTCCAGGTGAGTTCAGCATGCATGACCGCCTACATGCAGACTCATATCCATCAAGTTAACATCGATGTCCAGCTCCTGGGGATTTCAGTGGGAGACAGCAGCAGATGTACCTTTGTGTTTTTTGGACTTCATTCTTTACCCTAGTCTGCAAACTCTAAGCTTTTCCTTTGGGAAATTTTCTACTTCCATGCCTGGTCAAATCAACAGGATGATGTCACTACAAGTGCATAACCATTTCAGATGGATTAAGATAGAAGATAAGATTGCTCCGAGGCAAAGCATTTCCTTTTGTAGATCTCAGTGCATCAGTTTCTAAGTTATAGTAGTGCTGGCATCTGAGGTTTTAGTTCAGCTGACCAGATACCCATGATCTATTTGTAAAATTCAAACCTGGACAAAGAATGTGTTTAAACTAATCCTGTTGTTTGGGTGAATTGAAATCCAAAATTTTGGTTCAAGCCTATTTCTGTCTTTTTGTTCTTTGTTTATACACATGCACTCCAAGAAGTTTCAGATGCCCAGTAACCCAGAAGGCTTACTTCAAAAGCCATTAGATTTTTCTTCCTCCTTTCTTGTAACATTGTTTGTTTTATGCTATCTGATGCAGSCAAAAGATGCCCAGTATTACAAAAAGACACTGTTCTTCTAAATTTGAGAGGAAATTTAGTCATGAGCAGCTTGAAGATATGAGCATATTTTCTGAGAAAAATATACACCAGACCAATAAATCTTTGTCATTTCAGTTAAGTACTTCATGAGTCAGACATCTGGTCCTAACTGGATGCCTCTAAATAAGCTCTTTTTGTTCAGTGGGCCGAAACATTCTCAGCGCTGTTTGTAAAGACTGTGCACAGCAAACCTTTTCTCCATCTGGGATGAGAAAATTACACAGGAGATGAAGATCCTTTTGCTGATGTCATATAACACAACCCGCAGGGGACTTTTCTTTGAGATTATCCATACATACCTTTCTAGTTTAGATTATCTTCTTCAAGTAATATAATACAAAAAAAAAAAAGTGGGAAAAACCTACAGAAAAGGATTTCATTCAGGAATGGAAGCTTTTCTCTAATGATCCCCAGAGTGGATTCAATATCAGCAACTTCTCAGTGTTTTCAAGGCAGAAACTAACAATGATAAAGATGACAGAGGTACCCCACCAAGTTTACTGAATGAACTATTTTGATTCAAAACACTTTGGCTGCATTTATAAACCACTTACTGGGGCCTGATTTCCGTTGCTTTGATGTCAATGTGCTTAGTTTGAAACTTAATGTAAATCAAGTCCCCTTTCAGCCCTGGGAAACATGGGGAAGATGCCAACAGAGTGAAGTTCCTTAGAGGCCTGTTTGGGAAGAAGTGCTGCTAGACACGGATATGTAGAGAACTGGTCACTGCCGCTCTGGATGGGTGGATGTGAATGGCTACATGGGTAAGAGCGTCTCAGTGAAACTTAGCTTCCAGTATTTGAGCCAGAACTCTGGAGGAAAGTTGAGATATCAAAACTCAGCTTTGAGAAGACTGATGTAGTCTAGCTTGGGAATTGGACCTTGCTTTTCTCAACAAAATTGCAAATCCTAACTCTAGCCCCAGTTTAGTAGCTCTTGTGTACCCTGCTCATGAGCATATCCAGACTGTGTTAGCACCTGCCAAAAACTATCCCCTCACCTACATCTGGTGAGGTGGTCTTCCCTGGGATTACAGTGGTGCACAGTGGTGCCTAGGTTGATAGCTTCTCCCCAGGCTTTGACAGATCCAAAATTCACCCTCACCCAAGCCTTTGCACAATTATAGCTTCTACCAAATGATCTCTAACAGTCAGAGTACGGTGACAGATGAAAGAGCTGAAACAACTACAAGGATGTTCTTGCCCAGGCTGCAGGCATTTCATGGAAGAATTGTCCTGAGAGCAGGAGTACATTTAACAGTTGCAGCAAACAACTACTGGGCATGCTGACTCACTGTGCAACACATCAGAGTCCCATTTCATATGGGATGTGAAACACGAGGAGGAAAATGTGCTGACTGCATGAGAAGTTTCAGGGAAGTAAGGGTATAAACAGACTGCTCCAAAGACTGGTTCCAGGGGAGATGGAGGTGAACACCAAACACACCGAACATGAGCTAGACACCTTAGTTCAGTGTTGCCCAGGAGTAATTTCTTCATGAATATTTTGTGCCATCCTGCTTTCTGTAAGCTAACAAGTTAGACAGGAAATTCAGCCAGAAGGGAGTGAATTCAGAGCACTCCCTCTAATTAGAATGAGACCCAAATTTAGAAAACTCATGATCCTTTGGGGAGCTTTGTTTCCTGCCAGAACCTGAAAACTCCTAATTTCAAGGAAACAAAATACAGCGTGGGATCTGGAGTCCTCTAGAAAATCTTGTTTCAGAGCACCCTTACAGCTTTGTCCAGACTCCATGTAATCTAAAGAAACTTTTTGGAAATCAATAGAATAAAATAGCTAAACAATACAGGCATTCACCACCTCAATTCTCTCTCAGCCTGGAAAAATAGATATCTGCCATAAACTTCAAGATGTCTGAAAATCTCATAGATAATTCAATTCAACATGAAGGAATAGGAGAGAAGTAGAGCTTGTACCTTTGTGGTCGTGACTGTATTATCTGTATTGCACGGAAGAACATACAGTCCTCTTGTTCCCATCAGACATGTGGGTTTAGGCTGGCATATATGCTTATTATTATGACAATATCAGCTTTTCATTAGGAGATCTTCAGCAAGTGGACCCTCTGATGGCTTGTTTACAAATGTGGAGATGACAAACAAAGCAGTAATTATATTTGGACGCACCAGTGCTGATTATGCCTTATGTGCAGAGGAACAACACACACTAGTCAGTGAGATTTGCAAAGTTAACACAGACAGATCTGCCAGCCTTTAAGATAATACTTTGCTGGGCCAGATTGCATCATGCTACTGGGTATGTACTGAAAAGGGGCAGGGCATAAAGCTATTCTCTCCCTTTTGTGTCACCACATCCACAGAGCCAGAAACAAGGTTAAGTTGCATATTTTTGTTATTAGTTTCTGGTCTCTGGCATTGGAATTCTTATATTTTTGCATTTTAATGACACAGCCCAGACCCTAGGCCACAGTGTTTCCTATGTCTGGGCCCTTCTGAGGGGGCACCAGCTCATCAGTCGTATTCCCGTGATCTCCTTTCCACCCGCCAGCCTGATCAAAAGCCCAGCAAAATGACCACAGCAGTGACCTCCACTCTTAAATATGAAGTCGTAGCTTTGATGACCAGGAGGTCACCACAGGTTTTTAGGACATACCCAAAAGCAGCTAATTGCCTTTCAGCATGTTAAGAGGCTTTGACAATTAGAAACAACAGTCAGAAATGGATTCCTCAGGGAGCACTTGAATTTTCAACTCACCTGTCCTCTTCATAGGTTTCACAAGCTTGTGTATTTGGGTGTACAGATTTCAGATCAAGAGGTGACTGATGAGTCCTGCCACTACAGAAATGCAAGTTTTTACAAGCATTATATAAATTGTTTTATTATTGCAGGTGTTCTTGTGGCACTGACAGATACTTTAACCATGGCAGATTACATAAATATTTATCTATTCATTTCTGTCTGTGCTGGTATAGTGAGCAGATAACTCCTGAACAAACACTGAATTTAAATTCTTAAAAAACTCTCTCAACTCACAGCCTTTACAATTGTCTCCTTGCAAATATTAGGAAAATTACAAGATAAATGACAGCATAGCTCTAAATAGAACAAAACAAAATGCCACATTTATTATTAATTAAAATTCCCAAGCCTATGTGCATACAAACCTACCTAAAAAGCTGCTACAGTACTCCTAAACAAATTGCCCCCCCCAAATAATAAGCCAATTCAAAGCTTATATCTGATTCTGATACAAACACTTTAAACTGGGCGTAGGCTCCAATGGATAACATTAACCACACTGATTGTGCTTGATAATTCAGGCCTCTGCTGGCCTAGTGCGGGTGGTGTTATTTTAAAGCCCCAGAATGTTCATTTCCATTCAGAAGGTACCAGTAGAAACTGCCAAAGAAATTCTGTGAGAAGGAGGTCTCTTAGGAGAAAAAGGTTGACCCTATAAGGAGATGACACCTAAAGCRGAAAAACTTGGGGACTGTAAAGGAATTAGGTTGTTGGTGTCCAAACCAGTTTCTTATTAAGCTGACTGATTCAATCTCACTGCTTCATAGTACTTCCATGTTTGTGCCCATTTGGCATTTCTTATCTCTTACCTCCGTTTATATCTCTTGATCTGTTTTTTTTTGCTTTGTGCTTTATCCAGCATCGTGCACAGTGGAGATCTAGCCCATGAACGAGACTCTGGGGCACTGGGATTGTACAAATAATCAGTCACAGCAATAGGAGACTAACACGTCTCCAGATTGCAAACAGTGCCAAGCCCTGAAAAATCAGTGTCTAGTGATTGGAAGTGGAAGCCTAAGTATGAGGGGTGCTCCATCGCCACCCAGCTCTCACCCCAGCAGGCGCCTCCTGCAATGGTTTCTCTCCTGACTGCAGAATGAGACCCAGAATAATCAGTCCATTGACCCTGCTGCTCTCTGCATGCTGTCCCCACAGTAAATACTAAGATTAATAAGAAAGTCAATGAATTACCTCTCAGGAGAAAAAAAAAAAAAAAAAAAAAGCCAGGCAAATGAATGCAAATCCTACAACAAACAAAGCTTTTGCACCTACAAGTATATTTCAGTACTCCTCAGAGTATTCCTAAACTGAAAAGCAGTTTTTTGACATTTGAAGCAGATCCACCACTGCATGATGGGGGCAGCTCCTGAACAAACTTCTGACATAGCAATACATTAACACTTTTAGCACAGTACACTAATGACTGAGGAACTCTGAGGGGAAAATAATGCTTTCCTTTTCCTGGCTATGTTTTTTGTCAAACCTGTATTCCCAAACAGGTAGTTAAGTATACTTCAGCTGGACAAAGAGCCCCTAGAAAAGCATACTCAGTTTTACTTCCTGACATGCTCTGAATTGCTTTTAGTTCTGTATTTCTGTACAAACACATCCAGTGGCTAAATTAGATGATAGGAGCTATAGCAAATTACAGAGCATGCTCGGACACACAGGCCAGCTCCTCATAGTTAGAGGCTGGTTTGCTTTGAAACAGTTCCAGGTTTTCCCTTCCTGGTCTGCATTTTCTTTTTCAAACACCCCTTTCTCCTTTCTATTTATACCTCCCTCTTCCCTTTCAACACTTCAGCTGCCTCTCTTACACTGTAGGAGTGAGCCCAGAACAAACATCCTCAATTCAAAAAAATAAAATAGAAAGGAATCCAGTTGCTTTTCCACTGGGCGCTCTCACTCCATTCCCCTGCCCCTTGCATTGCCCAGCCTCCCCCCTGCAATTCTGTCCCTTTGGTCCCAGGTTTCTCTCTCCTGGGGCTGGCGCTCTTTGAAGCCCGAGAGCCCACCACTGATGCAAACAGYGTTTGCACCTGAGATCTCAGCACGTGGGAGGCTCCAGCCGCTGCTACTGGAGTCTACTGGTGTGTGCCGCCACCAGATACTGGTGCCAGAAGGGCCCGCGGTGGGCCTGGGCGGAGAGGGGGATTGAGAGGGAGACACACGGCCCCTTCTCTCCAGTACAGACTCTCCTGTAGCAGCACATCTGTGCGCAGCAGCAAGTTCAYGTGTGTTTTCCTTGCATGGGCTTTGCCACTTGAACTTGTGCTTCTTGAAGGAAACAGCAACACCTCCAGGGCATGGAGGTGCCAGCAAGTTGTCAGATGCACCCGTGAGCAGAGGTGCTTCCTCTGTTCAGTCACCAGCACGCTGGTACGGGTGTTCGGTGAATCATCTGTTTACTGTCTGCTCGATGTGAATGTGAAACAGCTAGCTTTGCTGAGCCTCCATTAGAAAGGTACGCAGCAGATGTGCAGMAAATGGCACTGAAAGTCCACATTTGAAAAACAGCTGCTGAATGCTATATGGAGTACTAGTTGCAGAATATAGGGAAAATATCCATTCCACGTGTTACTCAGCCAGCTTGCCTTCACAAATGCAATTTCTTTAAAAAAAACAAAGTCAAGTGTAGCCTTCATATCCTTTACTTTTTTACACTTTATTTTTTCCATGGCCAAATGTAGAATGAAGATCTACAAAGAAATATCTTTATGAATATTATGACCATGGTAACCTCCCCAGAGACAGCCAGGAAAAATACCCTCTTATTGTCATTTACAGCAGGCTTTGAGTCTAAGGTAAAGTTTAAATTACATTAGTTCCAGATTCCCAGCTGTGCCAGCACACCAGTGAGTGCAGCTAGTGGTGTTCCAGTTTTCAATATACTGTCTTCCTAATGCTATGGGTACCTGAGGGCTGAACCAGATGCAGTGTTATATAGAACAGCTCTGTTACGTTTGTTTGTACCTAGAAGTTTAAATCCCTGACACAGCCAGAAAATAATTGAATTGAAGTCTGCTCCTATGACATATTTTTCCACCAGCATAAGCTTTTCTTCCTGCCTTGTATCGAAGAGTTGCAAAGCAAGAACATTTGAGCAGAGAAGTAAAGCACAAACTGGACCTCAGAAAAAAATGTTGCTGAGCACTGCCCTCAGTCTCAAAAGAAATGCTTTTGTTTTCGTTTTAGACCTCTACTGCAAAGAAAAGCTGTGCAAGGCCGGTAACTACAAGGACAATAAAAAAGAATCATTAAGAGTCAAACATGAAGCTACAGTCTTGAAAACCAGATGACAGAAAACTAGGAGGAAATTGAGAAATAAAACAAACAGGTGGGTCAAGGTATGTTAGTGGGAGAAAGGATTTTGTCAAAACTGAAAATAATGTCGCTTTTCCCAGAAATGATTGAAATCAATCTACCAAGACTGAGCAAAGCAGTGGAACCACCAAAAAGAGACCGCACTTTTCAAAATGTAGCTACAACCTCAATCTTTTCAAACAATCAAGGTGTTAAATTAACAACGGGCTTTAAGTAGGGTTCCTAATGCAACAGATGTGCACTCATGCTTGTTAGTAATGGGGTTTCCATGAGGTGACTGCCAAATGGTAGCACTTTGCATCTAGCTGCCAGCTCCACACCCACAAATCAGCCGGTTACGTGTCTGAGTGCTACCATTCAGTGAGCTACAAACTCACGTGGGCCAGCAGGCTGGATGTGTAAGTGGTACCATCTGCATCCACTAAAGTGTTGCAGGAGCAAAACAGCTGAGAAATTAATGATATAACTAAGCTAGACACAAGTAATTTTTTAATCCTGTATCTGCAACCACCTGTCTCCCTCTAAAAAACCTTCTCACCAGTTTGGCCTCTTGCATCCACAGCTCCAAGAGTATTTGCATAAAATAAAAGGTTTGTAAAAGGTTGAGAAATCAGGGAACAAAGGAGAATACAGAAAATCAAAGAAATTGACTGTTGGTTAATACATCTGTACCTCTTATGCATTGTGAAATAAAGAAAAAAAAAAAAAGCCAGCTGGATATATCCTTCTCACCACCTCTTTTTTAGGCCAGAATCTCAGGTAACCAGCTTCTTAGCCAATTAGCTCTCATAGCCAAACTCCTTTACACTCCTTTGTTTCTATTTCCTTAGTGCTCTCAGAAAAAAGTTATCAAATGAAATCACAAGCAATTTCATAGTCTCATAAGATGATCTGAATGATATTTTGTTATCCACTGCTTTGCTAGGCATAGTATTTTTCAAAGTTTGGCCAGGTCACTGTGCCCCATTTAAATACTTCAACCAAGGTTGTTTATATTGAGTTCATTTTGTTGCATAAAGAATTAGATTTCATTGCTATTAGCTTGGGGAGTTCTATTAAATTGGACTCCCTGGTCTCCTTGTACTTTACCAAGCAATGAAATCATCGTAGGTGAAATTCCATATTTTGCTCCACAGAATGTTATATTCCTCTCGGGGGTACTAATTGCCAGACGGGAGAGTCTCACTCCCAGAGGTGAAAGACCTGCTCATGGGCACATAATCTAAAACTACCTGTGTGAAGAGGGATAGGCTTATTATTTTTTAAATGGTAGCAGGAGGAAAAGCAGGCTATCCTACATAGAGGCAGTCTGATGGGATTATTAAAAAGCTGATGGGCTTAGTTCAGGAGTTTTCCTCCACTCTCATTAAAAAGATTTCAAATGGCCCCTCGCAACAGCAAGTGAGTTGTGGCTGAGGATCCGTTCGGAGAGTAACATCTGACGTGACTGTGAGTGACACCAGGAGCCCAGTGCCAGAGATTCTTGTGCTCCTCGTCCCTGCCCTGCGCGGGCAGAGGAGCCTGGGGTGGGACCCGCTGCACAGCTGTGCTTCCCACCCCTGCATGACCGGGCAGGGAAACCCAAAGGACCCTGAATTAACTTCTTTGAAGCAAACTCAAATTAAAAGTATATACTAGGCTGTGTCTCTTTTCCACAGGAGGAAAGAGCTCAGAAAAATATGAAGAGGAGAGAAAAGTAAAAGAGAGAACTATGTTCTTTTCTGTCATCTTCTCCTGTCCCTCCGTTTCTTGTTTCTTAGTTTACTTTCCTGAGTTATCTCAGAAACAGGTATTAAAGAGGGAAAGAAAAACAAGAACCAAGACAAAAAGTAGTTTTTTCCTCATTTTTTGAAAAGTGGAAAGAATTGAAAGACTGCAATTTTTTTTAAATGGGAAAATGGAATGTTTTATTGAATTACAGGTATTTTCATAAAGCAATGATTTTTGGCAAAGCTACATTTTTCAAAGAAAAGATGCTTCTGGACAAAAAATATTGACAGGCCTTAATATTAATCCAAACTTTCAACAGCTATAGCTAACAGCCTTTACCACAATCCCTGGCAAGTGGGACAAGCAAAGGGGAACTATTACTGAGCTGGAGCCAAACATGGGCCTCTTGCAAAACCTGCTCCCCTTTGCACAACAGGCACATGTAGAACGATAATTTGTCTACTGATGTGTTTGAATCAGGGAAGCCTCCATGAGAAAGAGATGCTCTTCTGTGGGATGTGTACTGGACTGGTTTCTGGGGCGTGCAGTCACACACATAGTCACACAATCAGCCAGCCGCTGCATCACCCTGAAACTCGTAGCGCACTGCAGCTCCGTCCTCTCCACTCTCCTGTGCAGGTTGGGTGGTTTGGATGATTGCCGACTGCTCTGCCTAGGACAGAATAGCAGAAGTAAGTCCTGATTAATTCTTTTCTTTTAGATGCGGACAAAGCCTGCACTCTAGTGGATTGTCTCCATAGGAAGTGTAATCTATTTATTGATTTGTGGGGTATAGGAACTGGATTTCCAGAAATGCTGAGCTCTGGTCTAGGTCCACCTCTTGATGACTGTGAGGACAGTCAAGTTTAGCAGACACCAAGTGCTTTCAACGGCATTACCCTCCACACCCTGCTTCCCCACCACCAGAAAAGGTCAGAGATTTTGGTTGTTTTAGCTTCCTGGGCTGTCCATTGGAGACTGATTAGATGTAGATAGCTGTCTATATTTACACCCAAAGAGGCAGTTTCCCATTGATTACTCAGCTAAGGAGACTCAGGAGTATAGTTCATTCTAGTAGAAATATTACACATAATAGGCCAGTTCTTTGGCTGTGCTGGTTGTGCATATCTCCACTCAAGTTCATGAAGTCCTTCTGATAAAAAACAGATGAGGATCTGGTCCACCATGCTCATACAAACATACCCCTGATTGGGCCCAGGCAAATCACTCACACTAAAATATTTGTTTGACATTTGCAATTTGCTTGTTATGCAGTTTGAAGTCTCCTTCTGGCACATACCCAAAATGAGGTAGCAAGCTTGCTCATTAAAGGTCTGGTCTGAAACCAGCTAAGTAAATGTAACTTTTTCTGTTGACTCCACAAGGCTTTGGAACAATTTCTTAGCCCCTGATTCATGGCAGTGTTCACGGATATGCTTAATTTTAAACATGATAGGATTAAAAACACTGAGGGTAATAGGAAGTAAACATATTCTTAGCTTTAGTCTTCTTCTTAAGTGCTTTGCCAAATCTGGGCTTAAAATATTTACAAATACAGTGGGGAGTTGGAGACAGTCAAAGTTCATGTTTTAAAATCTGAATGCTTGAGGAACCTTTGCTATGCTGTGTGCTGTTTATTGCTGCCTAAAACCACAGTGTCAGGCATGAATAATTGGGGCCAAGAACTAAACATTGTACTATAATGCATCATAAGAATCGTTTCCCTATATGCATTTAATTTCCATCAAAAAGCAGGCAGTGACAATGCTATTTCCACAGTGTACAGGTGTTACTGGCAGAGATAACCCCAGCTCCATCCTCCAACATTTCAGCCCAAACCATTTTGCCTGGCAAAACCAAAAGACCAAAAGGCATTCTCAGCAACCAGTATCCTGTTATTTGTTTATTTATTTCAGGGTATGCAGTCATACAGTTTCCC
Source organism: Apteryx rowi (assembly GCF_003343035.1). NCBI lineage: Eukaryota > Metazoa > Chordata > Aves > Apterygiformes > Apterygidae > Apteryx > Apteryx rowi. The sequence continues at coordinate 204,690 of NW_020448108.1, read as the reverse complement.
TCTGTGCATGCAGCTAGATGACTCTTTCTCCCCCTGCAGCGATTTTTAAACCTGTCATCCATCTTCAGCTACAGAGGCTGTCTCTTCATTCCCACAGGTTTGATGAAAAGAGGCACCAGGCAGAAGCAAAAAAACTTTACTGGTTCCTTCACTAAGAGAAAAGATGCAGGTCAGTTTGTCCCCCTTCTTGGACTGAGGAGAGTCATCAGAAAACAGCCATTCTGAGTATCCCACAGGTGCGGAAAAACTAAGCAGAGGTCATATTTTATTTGTGAAGAGGTCTGTGTCATGTGGATTCTCATATGTCTAATAAGGTTTAAATTTAGATTTAGGCTTTCCTGCAGGTAAGCAGTTCAAAACACCTCTCTCTCATGCAGATGCTGACATTTCAGAAGGGCTGTGCTGAATGGTAATTCTCATAGAGTTCGGGTGAAAAGCCAGCATCTGTAAGACAGAAATCTACAGAAAGGGAGATTACTGGAGATTAGCTCTAGCGCTTAGGAGATACTTACTTCATGTTACCACAGAATGTAGATTCTGCACTGTTTCTTCTCCAAACTGGCTTACCCTTGGGAGTTTTAAGGTGTTAAAACTACTCTTTCTAGGCAATCCTCTACTGGTATTGTAAAAAGCATCAAACTCTACTCCAAGGACCCGATCACCACTGAAAGTTTGTATTTGAGATGTCCCCATCTTTCTTTGCGATGTATAAACAACTGGATTGTGGCAGCTGTAATAGTTCCCCAGACAGAGGGTATGGTTAATCAGGATGATCAGAGGCTTTTGTATTTAAATTTGACATGCCTCTGCCAACAGTAACACTGCCCAAACTATATTACCTACAGCAGAAGAAAAAATTGTAGCAGAAATATAAATGAAGTCAGTGTTTAGCAGATGAGATATGTCATCCTCAGACTAAATACAGCAGCCTGCCTTCCTTAATGATCTGGCCTTTTCTATTTAACAGAATTTGAATGTTCATTTGTTATTGTAACCTGACCTCTCCAGTATTAATTTTCTCTCAGCTCTGCGGAGTTACGGAGAACCTCAGAACTGTGTTGCTGACAAGAGCTACCGTGATCACCGTGGGGAGCCTGGAATTCAAGGAGCAAAGTCGATGTAATCTGCTTGTATCTGGCTCAGTGCAATTTCCAGTTGCTTTATGCAAAGCCAGTCATTGTTTGCAATTCATCAACTGCAATAACAGGGCTGAGAGGCACTGGCAGGTCAGTGTCCCATACAAGACATACTGTGGTTTGAATGAGAAGTGTTGAGTCCATTAACAGTCAGGCTACAGACTCTTGCTGAACTGATAACAAGATCAGCCCCCACTATGTATTTTCTCACATCTTGAGTGACTGCCAGTCCCTATCAAATAAATGTAATGGTTTAAGCAACTTTTTCCCTCATATTAATATTTCCTAGCCTTGATCACTCGACTCAAAAAACAGGTAATTAGAGATAATTTTTCCAAAAGCTGGAAATATCCCTTTTCCTCTTCCTTCCATTCCTTGCTGCCAAATAACTCCAGCTGATGGTAAATGACTTGGACATGGTGTAGCGGGCTTTTTAAAATACATTGCCAAACTGTAGGTAGACTGCAGGTATTTGGGCCAACTCCCCTTTTAATTTCATAGCTCTAATGCTGTGACATGATTTGGTATGCCGTAAATACCTAGGATCTGCCACCGCGCAATGGCCCCAAGTTAAAAAACAGTAAGATTTCCAGTGCCATTCTCAAGAATCCATCATCGGACCTACAGTATCTTCAAAGTCGAAATACTCCCCTGAGCGCTCTACAGGCTGGATGCCAGCTTTTGAGATCTGCCTGTATTATTGTTGAGCAAAAGAAGCGCTAGGGCGCTGGCCCCTCACAACATGAGCCTGGCACTTCTCGTGCAGTAATCGACAACAGATGGCAGACATGCTGTGATGAACCCTTTGTGAGGCTGTCTGGAAGCTGTGCTTTAATGCTCTGCTCTGCTAGCTGGAGAGGCACGGTTTGCATAAAGCTGTGCAGAATACTGCATGCTAGAAGTACAAACGCGGGAGCAAATGGCAGAAGAGGATGCGTCTGCTATTGTGTCACTCCTATTTACTCCATCTCTTCCCTGCATACAGGTAATAAGCACCATGAATGAATGCATTATTTATGGATGGACATTTTCTAAAAATTAATACAGATGAATTCAAGGATAGTTTTAATATAGCCAGAAAAATGTGTCAGGTTTTTTTATTTTTACTTTGGTGAATGGTATATTCATAGACTTCCCCCTGCACTGTTACAAGCAAGAAAAACTTGATAAACCTCATTTTTGGTTTAGACCGGTGCAATTTTGATTTGGGTTTTTTAGTTTTACAACAAACCTTCAGCCATATTCTAGAAATGAAAACAGAATGTATTCCATTATGTTGAACAGCTGTTTTCTCTCAAGAAAGATTATCAGAAGTTTCCAGTCAGCTTGTGGTATTGGTGGATGATACTATGCATAACATTAATGATGTGGATTAGGAATCCTTATTGATATCATTGCTTATAATTCTGCCCAAAACATCAAGCAACGCTTTTGATATCAGCATATTATGAAATGGGTTGCTGATCTCTAACCAATGCATTTTCTTTTGTTTGTATGCAGAGTTTAAACACAAAGGGCAAACATGCAACTCATGYACTCATGCAAACAATGTGGTGCGGCTTTTACGTCGGCTGAGACTCCAAGTGTGTCTGTGATATTTTATAAAGTACTGCTATAATACAAATGAGAGCTTTTCAGCTATGTGAAAGTTTCCATCCAGGTGAATAAGATGTGTTGCTTCAACCGGAAGCTATCACTAAACAATCCCCATCTGATTAGGTGGAATTATATTAGCCTTCATGGGTGTTCTTAGACCCTGGTTCTGCAATATGCTGACCTGCTACTGATTTCACAGCCTCATAGTCCCAGCATGGCAGAACAGGAGGACTGGAAATTATATTTTGGCATCTGTGGCCTTTAACCTATTTTTTGTCAGTTTTTCAATTTAAAATACAGGGCATATGAACACATGACTGCAATTCTTCTGATTCTTGTTCCAGCTCTTAAAATACTTGTTTTAAGTACAGAATAATTTCCCATCAGCCTTGTTTTGTGGGTGAATCTTGTTTCAGTCTGAAAGCTTCTTTCATCCTTCTTGGAGAGAAGGTACCCCTTTCCAAAGGGCTAGCATGAAGTCGATGTATCACTTCAGTGCCAATTCTGTCTTTAAAATAGGCTTTTTGTTATTTGGAACTTAGGTGCTGTGCAGGCCTTCTTGCATAGCAGTGACACCTGAAAACATGTAATAGAGATCAGGCCATCTTTGGCAAACTGTCAAGTGGGGATTTCACAGATGCACACAAGAAAATAAAGCAAAACTCAAGAGATATTGCTTTATTTTTGAAGACAGAATGAGAGGTTCTTATTCTAAGCTGCGGTGAAATGAAATCCCTGCTCTTTGAGTGAGAAGAGGACTCATGCTCAGGCTCAGAGCTGACCTCCAAAACCAAACGCATGGCCGTGGTCTGCAAGCAGGGGTTTAAACTCTCGCTGCTCGCTGACTAAGGGATGTGAGGAGGTGATTAAAGAAAGGCTAATGTTGCTGTGCCCATACTTTTCCCTTTTTACTGCTGATTTCCAGTCCAGGAAGAAATGTCCAGTAAAGGTGTATACAAGTTATATACTTGGAAGAATTGTTTAGTGGTTACAGTCAGGGGCAATGGGAGAAAATCAACAACTAGCTGAAACAGTACTTTACTTCCTCTTACTGCTCTAACTGAACTGCACATAAGCCACAATTTGCTGTAGAGAGGGGAGGAGGAGGAAGGGATAATCAGAAGCACATGCAGGCATTAACTACAGATGTGCTGAGCCATTTTGTAGGCAACGATGCTGGGAGACTGTCTGACTAGAGGAGAACAATGAGAAAAACAGCTCAGCCTCCCTGTTGCTTGAGGACTAGTCTCTTTCTACATAGAGCAAGGTGGCACAGTTTGCTACCTGCGCAGTAGAAAACCCAAACACCAGCACATCTGTGACTTCGAGCTGGGCACTTCTGAGAGAATGACAAATGTTTTGCTGCTGGTTAATCCTGCTGCACTGGCGGCTGTATGACAGCCTTGCAAAGCGGTTGCAGAGTTTCAGAGCACCTTTTCAGAGTAGTTTCTGACAGCCTTGCAGAGTCACTAGTCTGGTCCTCAAGCCTTTAGGATAAACACAGAGAGCTAGTCATCACATAGCAATTGTGACAACGTCCTTTCTCTTTCTTTGCTTTTAATTCTGATTTCAAGTAAAATCTCTGGACAGAGATCGTCTTCCACCTTGTGCTGGCGTACAGCTTTACCCACCAAGGCTTGGGTTTCTACCAGGGGACTGCGGTTTACACCCACAGTGTAAATAATCACTTGTTAATTTCTTCTCCTTTTACCTCCAGAGTTGAGCAAAGGCAGGGTGGCTTTTTCCTCTCTCAGACCTGCTAATGAAGAAGCTTTTGGACAGCCACTCTTATCTGTCAAGGAGAATGTCAAACACATCTCTCATTCTCTTTCAGGAGAGGTATTTGGCAACTTTCTTTGCCTGCAGGTATTTGGATACCAATGCACTACGTATTTTGACACTGGTCCATCTGGTAAAGGAATATTTCTCCCAATTCCCTTGATTTTTAATACAGAACATCTGTGTCTTCTTTCCTGAAATAGTTTCTCCTCCCCCCCCCAAAAAAAACCTGATGAATGAAATGTCTGCTTTGTTTTTGAGTTTACTTTGCTGCTGTCCAAAGGCTTTGCAGACACCTTAACATACATACAGTAAATAATTGCGGATTCTCTCTCACACACATACACATGTACACAAAATTATTAGAATTCATTAGACTTGAACAGTGTCTCATCTTGCACTTCAGTTTCAACCAAATGACCCGATGAACTGTAGATTACCTGAGTCAGACAGCTTGTCCGACCGACTGCAAATAATTTTCCTGTTACTGAGAATGCCCCTGGGCCTCTGTGTCTTCTCACAGAATAAAACTGTTTCCATCTGCCTGGAAATGTTGATTTTTGACAGGCTTCTCCTTTGGACACCATGTAAAAAAGACTGGTGAGTGTTTAGAACATCCTACATTCCTCATCTAGCAGGAATATACTTGCAGCAGAGTCAAGTTGAAGAGTCTTGGTGAAGTCTTTATTTACAAAAAAGAATCCTACCAGCAAAGCAGAAATCTATATACTTTCCTCCCCTATACAGAAGCCTGAGGCCAACAGCAAGGTTCAATGGAAAACAGTCTTCTACTGATATATTAAGGCTGCAGAGCACACTTCTAGATGTTATCTTACATGGTACTGCAAAGGATTTGAGGCTGTCCATGAAAACAGTAGGGAAAACTAGAGGCAGTTGAATTGTGCTGTTTTTTATTTTCCATCTAGCTGACCCTTTTAACTTGGAGATGTTTTGGAGTACTCAAGAAATGCAGGACTAAACCTAATGTGCTGTCCAAATGAACTAACTAGTGCTTTCCTTTCACCCATTGGCAAAGAACAGTCCTCTTGCATCTTCTAAATCCTGTCCATGAAGATGAACTTTCAACTGCAAAATCAAGAGGTTTTCTTCTCTTTGTTAGCCTTTGTCTTTTACTTCAGCAGGCACATTTTACAAGTATCACCACCTCACAGAATGGGATATCTCACATGATGGAAAGATAAGTAAGTTCAAGTTCTGATAAGAAGTATTGTAAATGAAATTTTAACAAGATAACCACTGTTTTTCTTTCCATTAATCCATCAAGCGCCTCCCTTTGGGATAGCTTTGGAACTGAAAATGCATTACTGCTTATCTCATTAATATTATGTGCTTTTTCCCAGTAAAAAAGCTTCTGTCCTACAAGTCTTTTGGCACAGGGATTTGGACAGCAGCAGTAAGAACAACTCTGAGGTTTCCTTCTGTCTGCCATCCACAGTGACCCTGAAAGGCACAGACAGAGGGACAACAGGTTGAACAGATCAAGAGAGAGTTTTGTTACATGGGTTTACATATAACCAAATATAGCTCACCTGAGAGGGTAATTATCAATAATTAGAATCGGGTCAGCAATAGAATCACTTGCTACAAAAGACAGTTCATAAATTCGTAGATTTTAAAGGCTAAATGGGACCATGAAATCATCTTTGCTGACTTTCTATGTAATACCAGTTGTAGAGCTTCATGAAGTAATTCTAACAATAAAGACCAACAGCTTGTTTTGAGAAAAACATATTTTCTGAAAATAAACCTTTCTTGAAGACAGACAAGAGGTAACCCACCAGTCTTTATTATTCACCACTTCATTACACCACAATAACTAAGTGCTTTATTTCTAGGTTTATTACCTTTTTGCTTGCCATAGGAGCTAGTCTCCACATACAGTTCACCAGTGCCTGTGCAGATCCTGGAAAGCAGAAGTACAGGAGGCTACACAGGCACTGAAATTAGCAGGGGCATTCAAACTGTGGTACAGAGGATCTAGATGGCCCATTTCCTCATTTCCTGCACTAGTTTGGAATGGGTCCTGCAGACACACAGCTGGGCTGTATTTCAATAATTAAAGGAGCAGGGCATGATTAACCTTTGCTGGCTCAGAAACTGATTCCCAAAGGCGTCGGCTGCTTGTCTCTGAAAGCAATAGCTTTACACACCAGAGCGCAGTGGGCATGAGGCTAAGAGGGTGTCAGCTCATTTTTCTCTTATAGGTCCTACCAGAGGCCAGATTCTCAGCAGGTTTCTGTTAGAAAAGTTCCCCTGAAATCAATGCTACATTTGTCCTTGCATTTTCATGTCTATTTTAAAAAAAGAAAGGATCTGAAACAAAATACACACACTTTGTTCTGAATCCCAAGCTACTCCAGACTTTTCCACAGAGGTTTATCACTATTTGACTAATGTTAACGTAAAGGGAGCATCATACTCTGCACGGAAAAATACTTGCTCTAGCACCATGTCAAGTGCTTTTAGAAGGATTTTTTCCAGCACCATTCTCCTAACCACTAAGTATTTCTTAACAGATTGAAAGAACCAAAAAGAATTTAAGAAGTTGGACATTTGTAAAGCACATTTTAGGCAAGGTATCCTCTAGACACAGTAGATTTATGACACAATCTAGACAGTGGGCTAGTTCCTGCCAGACATGACTGTCAAGACTCATTTAGGACAAACTGCCTGGTGACTTCAGCAAAGTTTTCTAAGGCCTTAGAACCTGTTTAAGCACTCTGAATTGGTATGTAAGCATCCCTCTGCATCTGCACTTTCATGCCTTTGCACCAGGTGCTGCTATTTCTGGCATGCCTTATGCAGTTTCTATACCCAAGAAACAGAAGTACTCAAGGAAGCATAGATGATTTGGGTAAAAGTGGCAAAGTTTAGGCTATACATTTGTAAGTATTTTCCAATTTTTCAGCAGAGAGAACCTTAAAATTTGCATATCCAAGCCTATAAAAAGGCAATTTAGTAGTATACTATTGCTGATTTTATTGAAGAGATGTTATTAAATGAAACTATGCTAAGGTTACAGATCTATACTTGGTGCAAAAGCATAGTAGGTTTCTTACATCCTGATGCACTTTCACTCTTTCCTCTCTTTCTCTCTCCAGCACAAAATCGGACACAGCTTGCAAGTTTGTTGTAACACAAACCAACAGCTGACTCAGGTATCACATGATGCCTAGCTTTTAGCTGGAACAAAGTGCTACTAATCATGCTTCTGCTTTGGTGAAGAGCATCAGCAGAGATAATTTTGTTTTCTAAAACATCCTGATTGCTATAACAGAGAGTTCAAATATCTGGATTAGGTTTCTGCGTGGCTCCACAAGAGAATAATGTCAGGTTCAGTTCCAAAGAACTGGAAAGGATACAAAGCAATTTTATATTTCTAGGTGTTTTGTCTTATGTGACTTCTTTTCCTGTTAAACTTTATCTGTCTTAATCTCCTAAAAACAAAGAAAACAGATCCCTAAAACAACACTTTTTTTCAGGGTAGGATAGAATTCACATGTGTAAATATAAGCTGTAGATATTCATATGTCTCAAAAAAGTGTCCACAGTAAAAATCTTGTGTATGACTCATTGTGAGTACATATATTAAGATTTGACCACAGTTAATGAAAAGCTTGCCTATGCATGTAAATAGCAAAAATATAAATAACTAAATAAAAAATTACCCCCCAAAACCCATACAGCAGGAAAAATGGGTTAAGATGGTAATTCTATGCTTTCTGTGCAATGTTATGCAATTCTCTTGTAATGTTACTGTCATGTTTAGTTTATCTAAATACTCTGTAAGATGTGGAGTAAAATGTAGTTCTTTCTTCTTGTTTTCAGAGAGCAGAATCCAATAAAACACCCACATGGAAGCTGAATAAAAAAAATATGTATTGGAAAGTCAGACTTGCAAATTTGAAAATAAATCTGCCAGTAACACAGAAGTTGCTAAAGCACTGCCTTATTAGCTGCTTTATATAGTGTATATATATATATATAATTATTTGTTAGGATATTAATTAGATAACTTTGTGTAGATATGTACAACTCAACTATTGGTAGCTCTATTTTATATGAAATCCTTACTTTTCTCACTGGTAATTTGCAAACTTTAAACTAACATAGCCATGCATGCCATGCGTAAAAACAAACAAACACAAGAGCAATTAAAGCCTGATGTATGGCCTACAGTTCATTTGTAAAGATCAAGCTACAGAAGTCTATTTCCTTAATTAGAAGAAAGGCCTCTCTTTTAGAGTGTGCAACGCCTGATGTGGCTTAGGCAGGGGAAGTTTGTGCATGCCAAGGACCCTGAAGTCACTGCTTACTTCAAAGCTGTAACTTGAGCTTCCCCAGTGACTCCACAATAAATCAAACAAACCAGGCTAAGGGAGCATGGAAGGCAGGGCAAGCGAGTGAAAGAGATGGAGAGAAAGAAAGTGCTGTGACATTGAAATATCCCGGTGACGTGGCTATTCTTCCAGCCCTGTCTTTATATGACTGCTATGGGTGCCCAGGCAACAAATGCAGAGTTATAGCTGTTGGCCTGAACAGTGCTTTCTTTCTTCTGTCAAAGACCTGTAGTGATAACAGCCTTACCACCCCCAAATACAGGTAGCACTCAGAGAGCTTATGAGTAGTGTGGGCTGTGCTATGTAAACTTCCCTGTGCAGGATTTCTACCTAGTCTAACTTCTTGCTATTACTCTTTTCCTTCTGAACAGGGACTGCCCTGCATATGGCAAATTACTAAGAGGGGTTTTTTTGTTGTTTTTTTTTTTAATGTCAGACATATAGATGTCACACTGAGATCATTAAGTAACCTTTTATCAGTGACTTTCATCTCAGCCTGGATCTCCAGAAGTCAAACAGCAGAAATGAACAGTGGAGGAGGAGGCAGTAGAAGCTCGCCATGCCTATGCAAGTTTCAAAGTCCATGGACCTCTCCTATTTAAGACCAGATCTTGAAACCCTACTCTCCCAGTAGGGAATATGCAAGGACATGGATTTACAGACTATTATTGCAAAATAAGACAGGCAAACTTATGCCATATCTGTGGCTTCATGGTAACCACCTATAAGAATGTTCTTAACCTTCAGTGAGCATGAGAAAACTTGAAGTATCTTATCCCTGAGTGAAGAAAGAAGAAGTAAGCTTATATGTACTGAAGAATGAGAGGAGTTATTCCATGGTGACTGTGGCCAAAACATCTATTCAAACCACCTTGTACTCAGAAGTAATCAAAGGCTCCACAAAGATTTCTTATTTTATCATATTGAGTAGAGTTGGTTGAATAATCTAAGTTAAGTGCTCATAATGACATGTCAATTTTCTGAAGCCTTTTTGCCTCCCAAAATTTCTGAGGCTGGTGACCCACTATTGTCTCCATTTTATTCATCAGGGATGACATTGGTGTAGGAGGGACAGTAGAAGCCTGGATCCAATGAAGTTAAAGTAAGTTTTTGATTGGAGGAAAAGTTCATGAATTCTTTGAAGTAATGCAGAAAGCTACTGGGAGGACAGGAATTATACCAGCTTTGCTTGCAAAACAGGTTATTGCCCTAATCTTTGCCTATTCCTTCATCTTTACAACTGTATTTAAAAATACATTCATAAAATCCAGATCATGACACAATGCAGCCATTTTTCTTTCTTTTACACATATAGAAATATTTTGATTTCTACACAGTTATTTTTAATTTTTGAATGTCCAGAAGTCACACTTGTGAGCAAACAAGTTACCATTATTCACTATTGCCTATTTTTCTTTCCTTATATAAAAAGTTTATCAGTCATTCAGCAAATGATCTCAATTCCTTGTCACTTAGGTAGGCAATAGCACACATAAAGAATCATCATGGTAGTTTATGACACTTCTGATATGACCTGCAAAATATAACTTGTTCAGAAAAGTTACATGATGAACAACTATTGATAATGAATAGATTTAAAATAACTTCTTTGCTGTAGATTTTTTATAAATAAATGGGGAAAAATCTGCTCAACAATTGTTAAATGTCAGCTGCATAACACATATAAGAAATCTGTGCTTTGCCAGAATTTTGATACCATTTTCCTTTTCATAGCTTCAGTAGAAGCATTGGCAAAGTACATTTTCCTGAAACAAAAATACCTTCGAGGAACAAAAATATTCTGGGCTCATTTCAACTGAAATGAGTATCTCTGATCTCTCCAGGGTTCACAGTCAATGTCTCCTTGTTCAGGAGACAAGCTAAGACTGCTAGAGCGGTGATGAAAAGCAATTTTACTCATTGTGCATTCATCTTTCCCCCTGAGAATCTTGACCTGTATCTTCATAATGCCATGGCATCCCAAACGTAAGGCCACAACTGAGATAGCTGACCCATGTAAATTTACTCTTTTGAAAACGGAACCTTGTAGACCAGGCAAGAGAATAGCTAGTTTAAGGGAAGCTAGTTTTGCAAAGAGATCAGTAAGCCACCACAGGCTTGACTGTTCTTTCTGACCAGAATACATGGTGAGAAAGATTTAGTTACTTTATCTGATATAATAATTAACAAGGATGATGGGGAAAGGAGAGTCTGGAGATCATAAGTACTTCACTTCTGGGTGTTAAAAGGGAAAGAGCAATCAGTGAGCAGGCTGTGAATTATCAACCTATCATTCGGCAAATCTAGAGAGGGGAATTAAGAAGGGAAGGAGTCAATTCCTAAGGATTTATTTTATTGAGTAATTTCCAGTTTTAAAGAAGGTTAGAACCATCCCCTTAATTTGAAGGCAAAGGTTATAGCTGGCCCTCTTCTTTATGTGGGATTGCTGATATGTGTTTTTAAACATCTTCTTCAGTGCTGTTATAAACCTTGGCAACCTTGCATAACGTAATAGTGACTGAAAGAGATCAGCAGCACCTGATGTTTGACCAAAAACTAGGGCTTACCTGTACCTGCGCAAGGTAATTACTGCAGCAATTCCTAGACAGGAATGGCCCAGACATCAAGATAAACAGAATCCAGGGAACTCTAAACACAGTCCAGTATAAAAGAAGGAAAGTGATGCCATCTGGACGTGCGATCCCTGGCACCCTGTGTGATTCTGTAATCTCAGCCCCTGGCCAAAACACCTGCCAGAGAGAAATGGAGTTGCCTGGCTGCAGTTTATTAGCTGCTGGTGTATACCAACTGAAAAGTAATTTGTGCTTACATCAGATACACTGCCTTTTAAAGGTCAAAGGGATTTTGGGAAGGGGGGGTGGGGAGGAGGAGAAAGTCCATTTTCTTCCTCTGTCTGTTAGAAAATGACAGTGGAAATTCCCTTCCTGGTCATCAATAACAAAATTTGGAGGCTGTCTGGATGGTTGCAATGAATGGCCATCATTCCTTCCCAGGTGCATGACTTCCTCGAGGCATTACCATGGGTGGCTGAACTATTGTTCAGAAAGAAGGATGCCTGTAGGTTAAATTTTCATAATAGTCACTGTCTACCACTTCTTCTGATGTACTTTCACTACCAGGTGACAATGCCATGTTCGTCTATGCTTGTGTACGTATCTCCATGAACCGTAACACTGATCTTGCTGAAGCTGCACTGCGACTCATCTCTTCTAATTTCAGCAATTAGGGTACACTTCTGTGAACCCATTCAAACAACTGATCACTGAAATTCTGCAAGAAAGTTAACATATTCTGCCATTTGGCAAGAAAGCTACTGAGACACCTGCAGCGTTAGCAAGAAACTGCTTAGAGGATAACAGAATGGCTTGAGAGATGAGGGCTGACAAATTGTGCTTGAGTGTTTAAGAGGTTATTGCTCCTGTTAATATCCTTTGCCTCTTCAGTAGAGCTAACAATCCTGTCTCCTCCTGCTCTGCCCCAACATGTCAGCAGAAAGAAATTTAAGTCATATCTCAGCCTTGTTGGAACCAAGTCTGGCATAATAGTGAAAATCCATGTTTATTGGCCTTTTAAAATAAGACACTGAATTTTGTATTGAATTGGCTGAGAAATACGTTCTTTTCTGCTTACTTAGCTCTAACTGCAGTGACTCCCAGCAGAGGAAGGGAGATGACAATTGAGAGTAGTGACTTCTCAAACTTCCTTCCAAATATTCCTCTGATCTTACTTCTAGTGCCTTCAGTTCTCACACTTGCCTCTTCTCTTTCTTGATTTTTTTTTCCTTAGGTGGTGGCATTTTGCTTTCTAATATATGTTCAAAATTTTTGTTTAGTAATAAATGTATAGAAGAACAGAAATATTGAGTATGATATTAAAAAATGCCAACATGTTTTAGAAAACTCTGGAAACAAACTCAGGTTTCTCTGAGAGTGCATGGAGTATTTGCTGCTAAACAATTGTATCCATTTTGAAAATCAGTCTTGAACTTGTAAGTCACTGGTATCCATTTTTAGATGACTCCCCAAAATCACACATACGAATAAAATAATCTATCACTTCTGAAAGGATTTTTGAAGAAAGAAATAATAAGCAACATATGTAAAAATAAAGAAGGTATATATGTTGAAATCAGCAGAATTCGTTCCAGAGAGTGATTTTAAACCTCAGCTCAATTTTTTCACAAAAGATAGTAGCAGGGAAGCCTGACATCAGTTGTTCTTAGATGCCTGACATTTTGAAGGGTACTTTTACATGGCAGAGCTAACTCTGTGAATCACAGTACCAAAATAAAACTCAGAGCAAAATGGTCATTTACTACTGATTTTGAAGTTCCAAGTAGTTTTTAATAGCATTGTTTTACTAACTCAAGTGTTTTTCTCTTATACTATCATAAACCAAGATGATTTTTTTAATATTCATGGACTGAGACTAGCTCTGCTTTTTAATAGATGAGAACAGAATTTTATTTCATCAAAATACTTTCATATTAACTTCTTGCTAGTCAAAGTTAACTTGATGTCTACCTGCAAATTAAAAGTTTTTGTAACGACCACTCTCTCCTGCAGCAGATATTGTTTGCAAATATTCTCAAAAACATATATTGCAAAAATAAAAAAGTCAGATATTCAGATTCTTTAAGATATACAGAAGAAGATAAACAGTTGAAAGAAATAACTGAATCTGAATCTTCATTTTTATTTTAAATCCAAGAATAAAACAATGATATTAAAAATGGAATTGTTTATTAGTGTAAGTACAACTTCAGTTTGCCAAACAGTACCTATCTTCAGAGAAAATTAAAGCCAATTGTTAGTCAGTTAAATTCAACATATTACAGTTAAATCCATGATCTGTCAAAGTATAGTAAAAATTCAGGAACCAAAGTCCTATTTTCAAAAACAGCATAAGTACTTTTATGTCTCCATTCAAATGTTTTTCAATATAATTTAGGTACTTGTAAAGATTTTATCATAGGCAGCCATACAAGCTTAAATTTCAATACTTGTGCAGGGTAATGTAAGTTTCTAACTTCCAAAGGCTAAAACCCAAAAAGGTGAAGTGGCACAATACTTTTAACGGCTTTTAACTTCAGGCTCTGACTTATGAGTGAGGATGGCTAGGATAGCTCCTGTCACTCTGTATAAAAAAAAATCCAGTCACCACAGAGAAAACACAGCTGTTTATGAAGCAGTTGCTATGCTGCCAGGATTTACAGGCCAGCATATTAAGGTAGATAAGCACTGATTTCCACTTGCTTTAAAACTCTGTGCTGTCATGTCTAGCGCAGCTGCTACACAAGCAGCTGAGCTGCCACAGTAGTGGCATGGGCTATATGAGTGGACAGGTGGAGCAGGAACTACCATAGCTATCTCAGAGTAAATCAGCTCTGTTAGCAGAGTGGAGGTTTCAGGCAAGAGCCTTAAATTTTTTTTTCAGCTTTTTCATTTTATTTTCCAAAGATAACTAAACATTTTTAAAAGTTCTGTGTTTCTACCTAGTTCCACATTTCTACAGAGCATGTTCTGTCTTATGCAACTTTAGGCATTCAGGATGATACCAGACTTGATACCAGGCACTAACAAAAACAGACAACAACCATTAGATTAGTTTTGTTTTTCTGCCCACTGTGTCAATTTCTTATGAATATGAATCAAAACAATATGGCTACCTGTTGCATTACGCTTGTGACACTACCCAAACGGAAAACGCACTGTTCAAGGCCATTTCTATGGAATGAGCAGGCCTCTTCAAAAGTCTTTCAAATGGGAAGTATATAATCACTCACTCTTATATTGGGTAATGGCTTTGCTTTTAATCTTTGATTCCATTGTTCTTGGGTAATTAGGAGTAACTTTATGTTTGGAAAGGGTGGGAAGGGTTCATGTCATTGTCTTGTCTTGAAAAGCTTTTTGTCTCCATAAAAATTTAAATCCTTAACAGATCAAGAAGTGGTGACAAATGAGTTCAGAACAAGTTTCATTTTATTTTCTGACCCAATGACTAGGTCTCCCTTTCCCTTCTTGCACACACCTTACTTTCAAGACTAGCAAAAGAATAAAACCGAATAGGTTTTTGTTTACACAACAAAATTATTTTTAAATAAAAATATACACATGAATAGGCACATGCCAGTAGACCCAGTCATCACCAACATCTTAGAGTCAGCATTTGCCAGCTGGTGGAGATGTTTCAGTGGCAATGACTGTCATGAACAGGCTTCCCAGGAGTGTGCAGTACAGGGCTGGGAGTTAAAAACATCCTCTCCCTCTCCTGGTGTGTTCTGCTTCCGTCTTGCAAATCTTTTAATCACATCTTGACTTCCCTGGCCAGTACTGAAAAACAATCACTGAATTGGCTTGAGTCCCACTGAAATGATGAATCTGTCAAAGAAGAATCTTCCATATTGACTATCCTCCTTGGTAAAGTGGATACAGAACTTCCAATGTATGAGGTTTCGGAAGAAAGTGGCTCTTTGATATTATATTTTCCCTGGAATCCTTTGGTTTGCAAAATATAGACTGAAAAGGCTACTGCAGACAGGACATTCTGCCTTAATTTTTGATCAGTTATACATGAAAAACACAGCATACACATAAGCAGGGATTTAAGCAAATAATTATTTCACATGTTCCTGAACAGAGAGAGCATCTGACATCTGAAGATGAATCTAATAGCTATGCATGGTGGAAAGAACATGTGACTGCTTTGGTTGAAGAACTTGCAGTATCAGTAGACTCCATATCTAGTGAAGCCTTGATTTGCAAAAGAGAAGATGAAGGAACATAGATCAACAAAGCCTTGACAAGGAGTACTAAAGCTGTGATAAGAAGATGTATGATTATATTGTCCTGACATACTAAGGACTCTCATACTATAGAAGAGAACTCATGGCAACAACAGAATTTAAAAAATCATATCTCTCCATGTCATGAATCAAGTTACTTGTGTCATAAGCCTGAGAAAGGGAAAGGAGAGACTGTTGCTGTTAGTCATAGTTTTCAGTATGCCATAAGCATTTAGATGCTCAGGGCCGTATAGCTATCACTATTATGTAAAAATAAACAATCCCAGCTGGGTGCAGCACCTGGTGATGATGGAGAAAGGCATTTGCCATAATGACCTGCCTGAGAAGCACTTTTCTGTGGTCAGTTAAAAAGGTTCAAAATGGATGATTTTCCTCTTCTACGTCTTCTCATTCCCTTTAGAGAAGTTAGCTTGTTCTTTTCTATCACACTTCCTTAAATGCTGGTCTTCCCCCTTGTTTCGTTACCTCTTTCTCCAGCAGTGGCAAGATTTCCATGGTTTTTATTTTATCTTTCTCTTTCTTTACTTCCAAAAAAAAAAAAAAAAAACCCACAAAAACAACCCCCCAAGCCCCCAACCAACCAAAACCAAAATACCCCAAAACCAGTTAAGAGCCCATGCTGTCTCATTTCTCTTTTGCTTCTCTTCTGTGCTTTCATGTTTCCTTCTTCAAGTCTCTTTTTCTCTATTCCTGTTTTCTCTCTATTCTTTGAAACATAAAGGGTTGTACAGGTTTTAGGAAAAACACACGAGATCAAAGCCAATTCTTTTGTCTCCACACTTCTGCTACCAACAGAAGAGAAAGGCAGACAGAAAGAAATCAGCTTAACTCTGTGCCTAGAATGAATTTAGAGAGATGGAATTTGGGATGGAAGAGATTTTTCAGTGATAAATGAAGTAGATCTCATACGGAGTCATAGAAATATAATAAATTTGGCATTCCAAGACACCATTTCTGTGGTGCTCCATTTTGGCTTTAAAGCCTGCTTTGACTTTAAAGAACTTCTGCAGTTATTACAAATTTTAAATTTTACCTTCCTGTTTCCATGCCCTTTCTAAACAATAGCTCAGAAATTTACACGGGATAGCCCTCTCCAAAATGCCTTCCCAGCAGGCTCCTGCTGGCACACATCCCCAGAGGTGGTACTGCATTTGCCAGTAAGTCCAAAAGCTTGAGGCAGGTGCGTCAGTGCCATGGCTTTACTTCGTCTCATTGTTCTCRTGGCACTTGTGTATATATACCTAAGACTGCAGGAGTATTTTTAAAAATTAAATTATTTAAAGGTGATAAGACTTTTGGAAAAGTTTATAGGACCAAACTAAGTTGTTTTACAGTTATTTGGTGATGACTTCATAAAGGAGTCTCAGTTATATTTGGATAACAGGAGASCAAAATCTACTTCTGTGATGAGTTTGCTTTCAAAAAAGCATGGGCAGGATTTTCCTAAGTAAGGCTGCTCTGAGAACAATTTACTGGGACATAGACTTCTGTATGCAAGTGTTAACTTCAAACTTATTCACCCTCTAAATAGAGCTGTAAATCCTAAGCACACCCCAGCTGGACTGAGGCTGAAATAAGATTCTTGTGTTTTGGTAGAAGTATTTCTTTAATGTTATTCTGTATTCTGCCTATTGTGTACTTGCTAATGTGCTGTAACACATCTACCAACACAGTTTGTTTTCTAGTGAGGGAGATACAGGTGAGGTAATGAATTCTGTGTCCCAAAGAGGTTCGGGCATTGTGGGTTGTATTTGTTTCCTCATAGTACGATAGAGGTGTTCAGCAAAGCTGACACTGGCCTTTTCTCTCTGATCCCTGGGGAGAAAGAGTTCTTCCAGAGGAGGATTCAGAGCCTGGGCTGAAAATAAGTCACCCAGACTAATTCTCAGAAGCAAACTGTATCCTCACTTAGTGGCGGAAACCCAGGGATATGATATCTGCCAGGCTAAAATTTGCCTTTAAAAATACTCAGAGGATGAGAAACATCTCCTTATTGGAGATGTTTCTTTAACTGTCTGAGTTAGAGACCCATGGAAAACAGAATATGTCATTTTCACTGATGTATAACTAGCTGACTAAATGACACTGTGTGTTTAAAGGTATTGCCTTACCTGGATGCAGGTATGTATAATTCCTTAAAGAGTCAAACTGCAAAGAATCCTCATTAAACAAGTTGTCTTCATTAAGGGCTCAGAAACATGCTCTTGCTACAGGAGCAGGACAATCTCCACACATCGGTGAAAAAGCTTTAAGTAAACTGGCTTATTTCACCTCTGTGATGGACTAAAGCTTAGATTTAACCCATCCCATGGTAGACCCCTAACTGAGCACCTGAGTCTTGCCTTGGTCCCTGTACTGTCTGTATAGGTCTGTAGAGAGAGCCAGACATCTCCAGAGGGTGGATTAGTTCACCTAAGGTTTGAATTGCCTCTGAAGCTGCTGATCACTCTTCAAGAGTTACAGAAGGAGCCTAGGTTTTAACTGCTTGCGAAAACGTACCACTGATTTATCAGTGTAAATTTAAGAGGGTTATCTTGACAGTAAAGTTGCACAACTTTAAGACAGTGTTAGGCTGCTATAGCAACAGGCATCAAGAAAGCAAGAGCTGTGTGCTTGTAGCTGTGTGATATTAGAAGGGGAATTTAGGAAAAAAATAGGTGCTTGAGACACTGATGGGACAAGTTCACTGTGGTCATAGAAATCTCTGAGACTCCCAAACTCTTAGACTTAGAAAGTGTATTAGACACCCCCTTGACCAAAATAAAAACAAACCAAATAAAGTCAAAATGGAAAATCTGGTGTTCAGTAATTCCATATTTGCTTGTGCGTATTGCAGGGAATAGCTCAAAGTCCTTTTCTTGGGCTGAGATGTGCTGGGGTAAAGTAGGCCATGACAGAAGCACTCCCAAACCTGGGCTACAACTATAGCATACAGAGGTACCAGGAGTCTGAACTAAAAGACAGGTTAAATAATTGTACATGAAAGATGTACATTTACAGAAGACCATTTTGGACACTGTTAATATAAAGGAACAGAGGGTGGACCATGGGAAAACAGCCTAGAGGATAGACATAATCACAAATGGATTACCACATACCTTCCTGCTGCTTAGGAAGAGGTAAGTAATCATATGCCTCCTTAGAGCTGCTAGGTCAGTCTCCCTATTTGCTCAGTTTTAGGTGAACTGGGATTACTGCTGCTTCCACCAAACCCTTTTTGATACAATGAAGAGGGGTAAAGGCATCCCTGTCACATGTATTTTCCTTTTGGTCAGTTCTTGAAATTTAGAAATCCATCCTGACTTGTTCTTCTGTGTAGAGATCCTGCCTTGAGCTCCGACAGGGAGATGAATCCTGCAGGAAGCAATACCTCAGGATGGAAAATGCAAGGGGAGGCCCTGGCATTGAAGGATGGAGACTGCTCCACTCGTTCATAGTAGGGGAATGAAGAGATGTGCACAGAAATATTCTGGGGAATATTTAGGTAAACTGACCTGCTGACTTAAACTACTGCAAGGCTAGCTACTGCCACAAGTCCTGCTTCATTTCTAAGTACTACATTCTGGAGTGTGTATAGTCTCCATTTTCTGATGATTCTTGATCGTTTACTTCCCAAGAGTAGCAGGGAAAACAGCACCCCCTCTCTCTAGTCTACAGGGAGGAGAGCTCGGAGAAAGAAGGGATGTGTCTCTGCCCAGCTCCAAGCAGTGCATAGCTGAGGTGATGATGTGTGTGAGGAAGAGGGGACATTTGCTGTTTACTTCCAGAATTTTAAATGAACAGCAGGAAAAAGTTGAGGAGTGTTAATTCCCAGCACTTTGGGATAAGCATGTAGGTGAAAATAGTGTGTGTGTTAGGGGGAGGTGGAAGGGAATTGAGGTGAATTCTCAGTAGTAGGAGAGATGGCTGAGGAATGGTTCATTGTTCCTGTGATGGAGAAGGGAATTAGAAGATCTGTGAAGACTGAGAATCTCTTCAGAGAACATCCATGGGAGTATGAATGATGAAAAAGCACAGTGGATTTCATTCCCAAATCTAGCAAATCTGTCTTGCTTACCACACTACACAGACAGCAATGAAGGAGAATCAGTGTTGAGCATAGTGGATGAAGGGTACACAGGTGAGATCTGCATTTTCATTTACCCTGATAATGATCACAGAAGTGGAGATCCAGGAGAAAAGCATGTGGGACAAAGGAGAGAGACACCTACCACTTCAGGAGCATTAGATGTATGCAGAACTCTCTGATATAGCTCTAAATTGGAAGAGTTTGTGTTGTGTCAAACTTTCAAACTTTCAACTAAACAAGATAGAGACAAAGCATCAGCAATGAATTGAATGATATGCAGTCCGCAGGTTTACAACTGCCTGAGCTAAGACATTAAGACCTATTTCCAAAGTCATATGGAAAGGTTACAGGTCCAAAGTCTCAAAATGCCATTGGATTGAAACCTAAGACAGAAAACTCACTGCTGACAGTTCAAGAGTGCTGCAGTTCTGCATTGCTGGAAAATCAAAGACACTTGAACACTAGAAGTGTTACTTCTGATTGAGGGAAGGGAACACACCTGGGAGGAAAGCATGTTAAGGAAACTTTTGGTTTCACTTAAGAGTTTTCATTTTTGCAGCTGATATGCTTGAAAGTTCATGAGACTGGTTTTAATGAAGTGATAAGTGACAAAAGCCTATGAAAATGAGAAGCAAATGTTAATGTTTTCAGTTGTAGACCATGATGTTTTGGAGCTGGAGCCAGGAAAGTTTCCAGAAGTGCTGTGCTTCATAATAAACCAAGGAACTTTAAAACTGCATGCACTCTTTAGGATCTCTTAAATATTACTGCCATAATTTTCCAGTGATAGGCTTTATTATTTGATATTTTATTTCAGCTCAGTAGGATAAATACAAAATCAGACTGTTACAACAAAAAAATCCTATGAAGTAAAGATTAATGGATGAATGACATGACAACTGGACATGTTAGTATTAATGCAATATGCATAAGATGCATGAATATGCCTCCAGTACATGGTTATGTTGCAGTGAATGAAGAAGTTCCATAAAATTGACTACAATTTAGACTCTAGTTTACACTGTATCTATTCCTATTTTCTCTGACAGCCAGTGATAAATCTATTCCTATTTTCTCTGACAGCCAGTAATAAATATGAAGTGGGATATCTAGTGTTGCCTAGAGGAGAAAATTGAGAATGAAAATTTTTAAAAGAATTTCCTTTCTTTGGCTGAAAAAGGAGAATCTTTCTTAAAAAGGAGAAAAAGGAGAATTTTTGGAAGGCTAAAAAACAGGAGAATCTTTCTTAAAGAAAAGACTTTTAGTCCAAGAGTCCGCTAAAGAATATCTCAATCCATCAGCTGGAAAGAACCAAACTGTTAAACTGGTAAAACAAACAAGTCTCTTATTTATCCAGTGGCTTAAGGTAATCAAAATGTAAATAAGAATCCATGTTCCTGTATTCACAGAAAGAAAAGTTGTCATTTTTCTAAAGATGTATTTTTCCTTATAATGGTTTTCTTTGAAATAGTGGAAATCACACCTGTGATTTCAGAGGGAAAAAAATGATATTATTGTAAAACAAAGCCTGAGTTAGATTTCAGATCTCAGCCTGGATACCAGCTTGCTTATAAGCCTCAATAAAGAAGTTCACACCTGGCATTTGGTGTCAGGCCAGTTCTAGTGTTTATTGATCTTTTAAAAAAAATTTAATTAGTGAAGCAAAATATAATTAAATATAAATTTAACAGAAAAAATGGTGATGCTTTTCTTAATAAAGGATAGTATTTTCATAAGATATTATGCCTCATTGATACTGGAATGACACTGAAATGAGTTCAATTCATTAGTATAAATAACATCAAAATCTCACTATTTTCATTCATAAGCATATGACTGGCTATTTTTATTTACAGTCACTACTGAACAGCTATATCCAGATAAAAGTGAAGATCCATGCTCAGTCACTACTTAATAAGAGGCTTTTCCATAGGACAAAAATGGACATGCAGTTGGTCACGTCTCTCTCCTTTTAGTGTCTGTAGAGCTACAATGGCTGTTTGAGACACCAGGAGTCTGCTGCTCTTGCATGAAAGAAGATAATATGTCAAGTATAGGAATTCTCTCCTTTTTTTTTTAGCTGCTCTAGTATTTCACTGAAAACATATTGTTAAAGAGGGAACCAAAGAACAGAGCAACTATGTAATAAGAAAATCACTAGGGAAATGAATCCATATTAAAGCTCACTTGCAGATAACGTGTATGTTAATCAGAAACAGAACCCAAGTGCTTCCCATCAGTAATACAAATTTAATGGTGACTTTCCATTTGGGTGTGTAAATTCAACATCACCATAAGGTGCTGGGTAACTTCACTAGATTATTCAGCTCAGAAAAAGACTTGGTGCGTCACCATCATCCATTTGCTTGTGTAACAACTCCCAGTCATGGGTCATGAACAGAGTATGAATGTAAGGTCTCTTGCACTTGAGGTGAAGTGTCTACATCATAAGCTTCAAAGAGATGATGCGAATGTATCAGTCAAACAGGAAAGCATGCTGCTAACCACTGTGGCAGCCTTAGCTGTTGAATGGAGGACGGAGATCCTTGTTGGCTGTGTAGTTATACAGGATTTCCAAATCTACCAAGTTGAGTGAGATGAAAGCACCACACTGACTTCCTGGGTAGTTCAAGCCTACTAAAATCTTACTTGTTTCTTGGTGCTTTTTTCTCTCTGAACTATCAGGAATTTCACTGCTGTGTTCCTAGTTACATCAGCAATAGTGACAGAGAAAAGTCTTGGGAGGTGTTCACTCCCAACAGGCAGCTCCTTCCTCCAAAATGTTAATTAGTTAAGCTATAAAACATTTTGTGAAAACTTGCTTCCTCTCCCAAATAGTCCAGCTTTCACTCTCCCAAGCTCTTGTGAGAGCATCATTTCACTAAATGTCTTGTCAGCACAGAAGCCTTCTAACTGAGGTGTAACCTGTATCTCCAAAGTTAAGGAACAAGCCTCCATAAATACAAAGACACAAAATGTGTGTGTGCCCTTTTTCCTCCTTGCACATTACTTTGAAATGTGTTGAACATCAATGCTGTTAGGTGGTCCTTTGATACTGTTCTCATTAGAAATGTCTCCTAATTAGGAACAGAGACGCATTTGCACAGACGGAACCATCTCATGGTCACCTCTGCTGGGGCACAGTCAACTCAGCAAAGGGCCGGTGGCTGTCAACGGAGATGAAAAGGGAGACGGAGGGATGAGGGATAGCAGCAAGGCCTCAGAGGAGGCTTCCTGTGTGCAGCGGGGATTTCGACACCTGGGGCTGGGACTGGCATTGACCTAAGCTGCTCAGTGTGACTTCCACATTTCYGAAAAGTGCAGATCTAGCACCTGATGAGGGATTGCTTCCTCATGATAAATTCAGTTTGTGTTAAGGTT
The DNA here is from genome assembly GCF_003343035.1 of Apteryx rowi. Classification (NCBI taxonomy): domain Eukaryota; kingdom Metazoa; phylum Chordata; class Aves; order Apterygiformes; family Apterygidae; genus Apteryx; species Apteryx rowi. The sequence goes on along the minus strand of NW_020448108.1, from coordinate 181,542 downwards.
TATGGTACAGGTTATGGTATGGTTAAGGTTATGGTACCTTAGCTGGGGCAAAATGCCAGAGCAGCCAGCCAGGAGCAGCTTGCTTAAAAAAGAGCCTCTGGCTCAGCAGACAAGAACAAAACGCTGGCCTGCCTTCAAACCTGGCACAGCCAGCCCGGCAGCCCGTGCCAGCCGCGGGGCGAAAGGGAAAACAGAGGCAGGAGGCCGCCAATCTCACCATTTCCACATTGGCCTGGACAAACACGCTTTGTCAATTGCTATCAATTAAGTGCCCCAGGATCGTAAAGTTTTCTTCTTCAGCACAAACAAGGGCCTGCACAGCATCCCGCAGACAAAGTGCCTCTTGTCTTCTTTTGTGTCACCTCCCCCTTCGGCCCCCTGCAGTGACTCCCTCCCACCCCTTCCCCCCTCCCCTTTTTTTCTGTTGCTGAGTGCAAGATTTATAAACCCTTTGAAACATGTTGTTTCCAGATGCAGGCTCCCAGTGCCTTGTCAATAGCTTCCTGTCCTGTTCCAAGGGCTGAGCAGATGTAATTACACACACTGCCGAATGCATCCACCCGCCATCTCCTTAGTCAAACCCTCCAGCAACCGCTCCATTCCTGGCAGAAATCCCTCCCCACCCCTTTGCTTAACATGGTGAATTACCAGCTCATGAGAAACACCGTGTTTCCACTGATTAGGTGCCTGGGACCAGCATTTCCCCTTCAGCCGGGGTAGCGCCGGCCTCTCTAATTGGCTTGGTAAGAGTGCAGCATGTCGTACAGAGCTGTGCAATGTTTACACTCCCCATGTACATAAGCACAAAACACTAGAAAAAAMCTCATAGGTCTGAATGAAACGCTGCATTACTACAGTGTTAATAAAGCATGCCTTGTGCACCAAACAAATGGTGATGAGGTAATGTGAGTTATTTCCAYCGACTAGGACAATTTAAAAGAGCAAATGACAGCACTGTAGGTCAAATACCTGCTATGAATCTTTTAAAGTTTTCCAGCCTCTTCACTGAGCCAGGCCAGAAAAGATTAATAAAAGAAAACCAAACAATAGTTGCCTCTTGTGTGTTCAGAAGCATTAAATGTTTCAAAAAAGTAGTATTAACCATCAGCTGTACTTATCCCACACAAAAGGAAAGGCTTTAAAACAGTGTTACTTTTGTGCAGAAAATTAAAAACATAAAATGTTACCTCGACATTTTGCTCCCACTACTTCTTTTCTTTGATGATGGAGGCTATTTAAAATTACAAATTAAGTTAGACCAGTGTGTGKGGGGGGGGAGGAGGAGGTGGGGGGCGGGCSCTTTACTAAATAAGTTTCAACTTAATAGGATTTCTAAATAGCTTTCTGATATCCAAAGGCCAGGTAGGTGCATTTCCCACGCTTAGGGAAAGCATCTCTGTAAGAATGGTTGAACATCATCACACCCAGTGACCACCGATAAGGTGCTATGCAGGGTGCCTAGAGGTCTTCCCGACAGGTAAGCTAGGCAGCATCGTTGCTTCTGTGCCTCAAATATCATCTTACTTACGGAGTTTTTCTGCCAGAGCAATGGATGGCRGTGGGGAAGAGGGCCCTACGTCAGAGCTGGTACTCGTGGTGGTATGTGACCTCGTGGGAGTGCTCTCCTACTCCCTAAAGGCTGGGAACAGGGAGTCCTTCCGCCTTTCCTCCGCTGCTCRCCAGCTGATGCAGTAAGAGGTAAGCTGTATTCAGACCAAAGTCAGGACACTTCTGGGCCTCATGTTCCTGGCCGTAATCAGGGTTTCCRCCCCAAGACAGCCTGCCTTTCAGCATCTGCTGCTGGAGAATCACAGGCAGGGCACGTCCCTCCTGTTTCTCAGCCCCACGGCCAGGAAAATGCTCTTGGCACAGGAGGACTTTATCCCCTCTCCTCCACCCTCCCTCTCCCCCTGCGAATGCTGCCAGCCAACGCAGTGGTACAGGCAGGCTCCATGGCACCAGAGGCAAGCACAATAACAACGCGCTGTCTTTCGTTTGGGCCACCTCTATTTTCTCTAATTGACTGGGGGCAAACAGATCGGCTGCCTTTTCCCCACACCACTCTCAGCGTGGAAGGCCTCATACAGCAGAGCTGGCGAAACGAAGCAGCGTTGCATGTAACGCTACAAGCAATAAGGACAAGAGACCCCATCACTAACTTCTAAATGTCTAACATTTGTTTCATGATGTTATTTGGCATGCTCTATCCGTTAGTATGCTCAACTGAATTAGCTACTTCTTTCAGTTTTTTCATCACACTTCTTAGTTAAACTGCCAGAAATTAGAAGTCCTTTAACACTACGTTCAGCACAATAAACTCCATGGAGGCTGAACAACCAACCAGCCATGATCCTTATCTTAAACATAATACAAAACTGTGGTTACAGGCTGAAACCAAACAGCTCACATTAGAACAGAGGCAAACAGTTTTTCCAATGAGAAGGATTATCTGATCACACAATTTTTTTAAGAGAAGTGGCAGGTTACTTGTCACTCAAAGTCTTCAGTCAAGACTAATACCCTTTGTGGAAAGCGAGCAAGCTTAGTCAAACAGAAGTTATATGGCTCAGTACAAAGGTCATTGGGCACAAGTCTCATCTTTATGCAGTAAGTAAGTAGGACTGATGGATTTGAAGGTCAGAATGAATCTTCAGACCTTGTAGCCTTGCCTGTGGGTGGTGGCTTGAAGCTTGCTTTCAGGCAAGGTTATATTCTCCCTGTAATGTTCATGCCAGAGCCCTTTTGGATGCAAGGGTAATCTCTGGCACTTCTGCAACTGCTATTTTCTGCAGCCACCCTCTGAAAACACCGTATGTGCCCACTGACAACATAGGGAAAAGTACAAAGAGCTGATGCAGAGTCTTTCTAACAGTAGCTAATGAGGGGGGAAATAATATAAATATAAAACAGTAGGTTCTTGCATAGATACAGGCACAGCAGTAAAAAGCATTCAAAACTCCATTTAAAAATGCATTTTAAGCACAGGAATATGAGTTTGCCATTGTTGTTTTCCAGTTCTAGGCTTACTCATCCAGAACAATTTCTATTTGTTCTCTGTGAATTTTTACTTGTAAATTCACATATTTAAATATGTGTATGGAAAGTACTGAAAACCTACATATGGCAGGCAAATATTTTATGTCAGCAGTTCTTTCGGTATGTGATCACCAGACAACAGGCAAAAAATATGTGTCCCATTGTTCTTATTTGGTCAATCTCTATGGTAACACCATAGATTAGTTCAAAATCTAGCAGTCTGAAGATGCTCCTTTGTTACTGACCGGTGAGGCTCAAAAAGGGAAGGACTGGAATTTGATTTGCTGCATTCTGTGTAAGATCCAGGACCGCATGTCTACATCACAGCCTTCCTGACAACGAATTTTGCACYACTTGCCAACATTGGGCACCTACCATTCACGCAGAGTGTTAACTGCTGGAGGATCTGGTGTCCATGTTGCAAGTAGGACACTCTAGGCAGAGGCCAGTGCATGATTTCAACTTGGTTCTCCCAGGGGGAATTCTGCTTCCAGGGACTGCAAGACTCCAAGTATAGACACCAGGCAAATTTGCAACAAGAAGAATAGTCCTTCTAGTGCACTAAATCACAAAGGTAAGTATACCCTGAGYAGACTGGGATAGGTCTCTGGTACACTGATGTAGTGCTATGGAAATCAACAAGCCACTACACGTGTACGTAAGTAGCACCACTGATCCCTGGGCTGACAGACAGAGTTCTGTCCTTCCCTCCTGTTTGCCATGAACTGACACCATAAAATGAGAGGAAGTACATCATTTTGTTTGCCACCCTAAGCGGTCAACATTAGAACAACACATACAATTATTATTCATATAGTTTTGTCATGGTGATGGCTGGATCCCTTAGCTGACAATAGGAACCTGTTTTGACAGATACATCATTACCATGGTGTGAGCAGACCTACCTTGTTCCAGAAAACTTTGCAATTTAAATAGAGCGCAACAGTTTCCCTCTAAAGTTTAGTCTTAAATTCACAAGATTTTGGAAAAAATAGAAGAATACTAGTAAAATTTTTAAAGAATGGAATAATTTGAGTGTTATTTGGGGAATATTAGACTTTCTTATCTTATTTTTGTGCATATTCACACTTTTCTATTTTCATTTTGTCCACTTCATTAACCAGTATTCAGAACTTTGCAGGATTATTTCCTTTTCAAAAGAGAAACAGGTGTGATGAATTTGGTGTTTCTTTGGGATAGACCCACTTCTTTTCAAGCAATGTATGTCCACACACACAACTGTAGGCAGCAGTAAAGTGGGTATACAGTTCCCTGCAGGAAGCCTCTTTCTTCAGAAATCTCCCAGTGTCCTATTTAATTAGCTCTTTGCTCAAGAAGTTCTCTCTCTCCACTTCCCCTTAGAGTTTCTACTTCTAACAGCTTCTCACTGGTGTCTTGCTGCCAGCATCCCCAGAATGAAAACCCCAACTCAGTCTTTGTAATCACTGCTAGATAATGATTAGTCCACATGGTGATTTCCGATCTATTAATTGGTTTGAGCTCCATTTGCCTTGGGTTCTTGGGTATYTGCACACAAAAAAGGAAATGGTGCTTCTCGGTGTGGGCAGGCAGGTGGAGATTCAGTTTCATATTACTCCTTGCACTGAAACCAGCAGAGGATACTCGCCACTCACCAGTTTATTGAAAAGCGAGGGACACCACCTTGTTCCAGCTACTGTGGCCATCCACAATTTCTGTTTAAATAATCACATCTAACCAATGTAGATTTATGGGAATGAGCCAAGGACATTTGAGGGTGGAGGAAAAAAGACCCACGTAAGGCTTTGAAAAGTCCAGGCACAATAAGAGCAGTAAGCAGGTACAGTCTGATGACAGGAGTGGCTCAGTGAGAGAAAAAACATGGCAAGGCCTGTATCAGAAAAGCCACAGATGGGCATGAATTACAAAATACAGAGTTAGATCATTTAGATTAYATGGAAAAATGATAGCGTAGCAGGAGATGGAATTCAGGGCTCCAGTTCAATATTGCTGAACAGCACTAACACTGGCTTTACCCTATAGCAGCATATGCTGTCACAGAGCACAGGCCAAAATGCCAAAGTATTCAGGCTTGCTGATTTTAGTTACACATATACATCCTCTTTTAGGTTATTAAATAAAAAATAATCTCATGTAATTAAATGCCTAAATATGTATGTGTGTGTGTGTGCATGCGTGCATGCGTGTACCCTTGCAGGCATATGCGAGACAGCCACAGGTTTAGGAAGACAGCTAGATTAGAATCAGTGAGGTTTCTCTGTAGTTGCTTACTAACTTTTTTTTTTTTAATAATAACTTTTAAATACCTAGGGCTCGCATTTGGACATTAAATTCTAAACCACAAGGCAGTTCCTGGACAAGGCCAAAAGTAGATTAAAGACAGACAAGGCAACCTACACAACCCTCGGTAAAAATGACCCCATTTGCTGCCCATGCAAAAGTCTATTCCATGGCCCTGCTATACTTCTGATAAAAATTATCTCTTTTAGACAGAGGCTAACAGTGAATGCTTTTACAAACTGGAGCCAAAAAGTGACCTTACAAAGAGGACTCTGTTCAAAAGCAGATTTCTTTTCTTTGGTTTCAAGAGAAATAACAATAGCTATTAGCTGTTATAGTAAATCATTACTGGCTAATTTATGAAGGCTTTCAAACCCTTATGATTATCTGTGTGAATGACGGGTCCCATTGTGCAAGCTGCAAAGCATCCTGAGCTTGCTCCAGCAAAGCTATTAAGCATGTGCTTCATATTAAGCATGCAAGGAAACGCAGTAAGATCAACAGGTCTGAGTTAAGCATGTGTTTAAGTGCTTTACTGGACTAGGGTCAGAGTGCGTAGCAACTTGCAGGATGGAGTCCTACTGAAATTTAAGTGCTTATGTCTGCAAACAACAGCCCGTGATGGAGGCCTAGCTGAAGTGTATTCCCAGATGTCTTAAAATATCTTTTTATGCTCCATTTGATGAAGAAATGCTTCTAAATTAGCAAAATTGCAACTATCTGCAGATAGAAGTTGATGAATGGAAGTGTTCTGTTCACCTACCTTTGAACCAGAGTATCCAATAAAGAAATTCAATTCAACATATAGCAGGAGCTTCTTTTTCATTGCAGAAAGCCTCAGCATTATCCATGTATGACATCTAGATTTGATCCGGTCTAACTGCCATCTTGACAGCAAAGAATCTAAATCTGGCTTCAGGAAGTTGAGGAAAAAATCTACAGTAAAAAAAGTTATAAAGGAATTATACTGTCACTGTCTGCTTCGGATGAGAAGGAAGGCGACTGCAGCTGTTCACTCCCTCCCTTCTCTCTTCCAGCAGCAATGCTGACAGATTTGTCCAGTCTATCTTTTTTTTTAATAGTTTTTAGATGACATCAGCAAACTTATAACATTTCTAGAAGATTTTCATGACCTGTGGCAACTCACTCACACCGAGCCTCATGAAACGTGTCTGTAGCAAAAGAACTGAATCAAGCTGTCTGCTCCATTAAAACCATACACCCCTCTGAAGCCAACAATGTTGTCTAAATGTTAAGTAAGATGAGAACTGAGCCYGCAATATACATGCTAAAGAATGAGTGACTGAAGGAGGCAAGATAAAACTGCAGCTGGAAAAGAAAAGCAAACATATTGTAGTTGGAAAAACAGTGATGAGTGCAAGGTCCTAGCCAGTTGCCCCCTTCTTCCGGACTCAGGAAAGAAAATAATGTTGAAGTTCGAAGGTCACAGACAGGGGAGAGGAGAGGGCAAGAGCCAAACCTGGAGCTGAAGCACTTCCACACTTCAAGGGGTGTTGTGGCAAAAAAAAACCCTGACCGACAATTGGGAGGGGAAATGAAACGCCTTAGAGGGAAATTAATGAATCAAAGCAGAAGAATCTCTCCCTAATGGTGTAATATTTCACAAGCTTTTGTCCACACAACATGGAGTGCAAACTTTTCTTATTTATTCTTTGTTCTAGACACCTGCAGCAACATGCCCCCTACTTAGTGTAATACCTTGCTGTGAAGATTGAGTTCACTTCATCTACACACTGAAATGCCGTTTTCATCATTAAGTCTTCTATATCTGGACATCTGGGTGCAATCTAATGATCTATGGATGCTAGGAGTACAATGGGATGCTATTTTCAGTTTGTTCTTTCTTAAAATTTGTGGGCAAAAATCTTACTAGCATAAGTCAGTGTAACTCTTCTGAAGTCAACAGAGGAAGGGGGATTTGCATAGCTGTCCACAAGAAAAAATGAAGCTATAGTAATGATTTTTTTCTACAGCTGAAGAGTAAACAATATTTGTTTTTCTGTAATGTGACAGAAGCTCTCACCACATGTTGTTTACTCCTGTTTGATCCTCTTAATTCAGTGGCTGTCCCTAATGTGTGCGATGCTTTGAAAAATGTCGTTGCTGTTAGCCTTTGGATTTTCCCCTGGCCGCTCCCCTTTGATGAAAGAAGGCACGGGAACTGATATGAAGCCATATGTCTTCAGTCTTATGAGGCTTGAGGAGTTTTATGTCTAGCCCTTTATCTCTTTAAAGGCTGTTCCACAGCCGCAGAAATGAGGAAATAAGGAGTATTTGAACTCTTTGCTGAAATTATTAGAAGGCTGTTTTTGTTCCTCTGATTCTCCCTTCCAGGAAAAGCAGAAAATGCCTTGCAATTCCTATCCTTCATTGTGGAGAAGAAAGCCTGCCCATAAAGAATGAAGTGGTCCAGGATCAAAAGAGATAATCCAGGCAGATTGATTAGTATTGATTATTATGAATGAGCACTGACACAGCCAATTGAAACAACAGGACTGAGCTGCTGGCAAGCAAATATACAAGTAGAATTAAAACAGAAGTTACAAAATGCCTTTGAGGGGGAAAAAAAGCAGCAGCGGAAAAAGGAATATGGAAGAAAACACTGGCCACTGTCGTCCTATAGATGAAAAAACAGGATTAGCCAACTGGAAGATACACTGATATCAAGCACGAAAATGCCCTGTACTGTAAGGAAATTTTGAAGTGCTGCATGGCAGTCCCAGGCCCATCATCCCTCTGGGAGCAGAAGCTAGGGAGACACATGGCATGCCCGTTTGTTAGCTCTGCACAAGGTAGCCTCTGCCTGTGTGTCTAGGAACGATGCTGCCCTCTCTTTCACCCTCTTTCCTCCCCTGTAAATACTATGAGGTGTGATACCAAGTGACTTCCACAGGCAAGCAGAAGAAGAAGACAGTGCCATCTGAGAACATCTCTTTATTTGCCAAACTGTCACTAAAAGGGTTCACTCTCTCTTCTCCTGGTTATACTTCATACATAATATTATGCATACACAAGCACATAATAATAATCCACTATCATGTTTAAAATGCAACAAGCTTACTTAGGGGTTTCAGTACATAGAATAAGAGATGGAAAGAACCTCAAGGGGTCAGCTAATCTATTCATCTACCTAAAGGCAAGACCAATTATTCCCATGTCATTCTTGCCAGTCTAAGCCGTGTTTAATTTATCCCAAAGGATAGAGACACAAGATCATTCTTTCTAGTGTTGAGCCTGAGTCTTCCTTGCTTACTACTTCTTCTCAATATCTGTAGTAGACCGCAGAAAATTCCCCTCCTCTTTGTAGCAGGCTCTTATATACTAGAAGATTGCTCTGTTCACCCCTTACCATCCATCTTGCAGGCTAAATAGCTCCCATTTATGCAACTACCTGTCATCTGTCACATTTTCCAGTTTGTTCTCATTGGCATCCTCTAAACTGTTTCCAGGTGATCAACATCCTTTTCTAGACTCTTCCAACAACTTTACAGGTAAGATAAGATGAAGATATTCTGTTTTTATCTTGGAGCAATGGAGTCAATGTCATCTTGTACCTGAGGTAGTCAGGACACCTGAGTTTTTCCTTTGAGCTTTACTACTGATGTATTTTATTCTTAGGCAAATTGCTTCTTCATTGAGCGTCTTTCTTTCTGCTCCAGCTGATTGTATGTCTTGTTTATTTAGACTTTTAACTTTCCTGGAGAGGACCTCTGTATCTGCATAGGGCCTTTCAGATCTTGGCCTAAACATCCTTAAAAATTATTTATTGAAATGATTGGACATGATACTGGTTGGCCCCTTTATACTTCCATCTTTCCCAGAAATGACCATCTAGGATAGAATCTTCAAAATTGTGACTCTCAGCTTAACGTACATTATTTTTGTCTATATATAATGCTATTTTCAGGCTCTGGTAAAACTTCTTAAATTTTGCTTTCGCAGCTGAGATCTCTATCTTCAAACTTGGAGAGAAGAGAATATGCAGGCAAGCATTCCTTAAGGCATTTCATTAGCTATTCATTTTGCAACAGAATAACTGAAAAACAGAAGACAGACTGAAATTTTACTTTTTTTTTGAGTATTTAAATTGCTTTTCCTTTTTTTATCCTAGATGCAAGCACACAGGCTGCTGCAAAAATCTAAATACATGCTGTTTCTTTCTAGGGGGGAAAAGTAATTGTGTTCCTCTCCCTGCAACTTCTTTTTTTCTTCCTCCTTCATCCTACCCCCTCAGAAAACCCAGTGGCACAGTTATTCTCCCTGCATTGAGAAAACAGCTGTTCTTTTCTCCCTCCAAGCTTTCCAAGACTGTTATGGTGTGACTACTTTCACTTAGACCACTGACATTTATGCCCAGCACTGCCTCCAGGCCCTGATCTACTTCCAACGTCAAGTGCTGCAGCTTAGTCTCCAGGATGTGAAGGAGCTAGCTTCAAAAAAACATGAATGCTTTTTAAAATATTCTCTATGTGTTCTGAAGTTCTGCAGTATACTTGCTTAATTTTTCAGGGTTTTGCCCACAGGTAAGACATTTTAAACATTCTGGGGGTGGGAAGGTGTTAGGTCGATGAAGCCAATTTTCTCTTTCACTCTCCTGAGCTTAGTACATGTGGCTTTAAGAAGCACATAAAAAAATTTTAAGATCTGTGATTAGATATTAGAAGCTTCATTAGCTATCCCAGAAAGCTAAGGACATATTTCACAACAAAACCAAGCTGTATGTTCATCAGGACATGACCTCCCTTTTGTCTCATTGACGAGATATTGCCTAGATAATCTATTATAAGTGTGCCATATCTACACATATTATAAGTATGCCATATCTACAACTGAGGTTCACTTTACRTCTCCAGAGAGCAGTGGAATGAGATTTATGCATCTGGTGAGACAGGACCAAACTCAGATATTGTGAACTTTTCTCACAGTCTGCAACCAAATTCCACCCTTCTAATATGGTCAATAACATCACTAAACAACAGCTTCTTTAAAAGCGTCCCAGCCCTTCCTTATTTTCTCCCCCCCACACAAAGAAAACCTAGTGGTTCTAACATAGCTCAAAAACAGGGAAATAACTAAATTTTAAAAGAAACAAATAAACAATTGCTATTCATGCACAAGATGTCTGCTTTCTTGCATCATTTCATATCATTTCTCTGCATCTCTTCCTAGTAGTATGCACTTAATATTACACAAGATGTGTTAATGGATGTGTTCAGCGATAATCACACTGGAAAAATGTACTGTTGTTCGCCCTTTTCTAGCTTTTCTATCAGTAACTCAAAGCAAATCCAGACTGTGAGAAGAACCAGAATGTGCCTAGATCTGCAGTAGCAATAAAGTGGGGATGAGCCTTCACATCTGATCAATCCACACATAAAGTTGCTCTCCCACCCTCCCATTTTTCCATTTAGAGTCACAGCAATTTCACCAGGAAAGAATCCTGGAAAATTCAGTCTCTTTTTTTTTTCTTTCTTCTTCTTCTTTTTTCAGGAGGGTGCAGGGAGARGAAGGGGAAAGTTCTGGAGAAATAACAACAGAATGAGCCAATGCCCAGCTTTTCACAAMGAGTGTGTCATTCTTTCCCTCTCCTATTCATATACAGTAATTCCCCAGCCACAGGGTTATATTCTCCCGCATCATCATGGGGGGAATGACTGCAACAGATTTCAACAGTCTAGTAGCCAATGGAATGACAGGCAGTACTGGGGAAAATGTAAGCTGAGAAGACACACTAGCCAAGTAATGAAAAAAAAAGCAAGCTGTGAGATATATTACTGGAATCCGGTCAAGAAAAATGTCTGTTCTGGCACCACTACAACCAAACAACAATAACAGGTTATGACCCACGCTGTACTTAGGGAATTAGGCATACAGCCCTTGCATTCAGCCTTCACACAGGCTATGAGGTAAGGCCATGCTGTGCTGGTTCACAGCCTTCTGTAACTCATCATGTTATGAAATACAAATTGGCTTAAGGAGAGGAAGAAAAGGGGAAAAAAATGGATTATTTGGCTGGGCTGTTCCCATCCATCCCGCTCATGCTCTGACAAAGCTCTTCAGCCACACACTTGGACATTCCTCATCTATTTTATTTCTGCAGAGAGTGTATTGCATTGTTTACATGTCACATTTCACTAAATCTGGTGAAGGAGGGAATAGAAAATCTGGAATATTTCAGCAGCTGTTTTGCAACACTTTTTATTTTGAAGAGCAGGAAACAATGTTTTCAGTTACCTCTGCATTGTCATGTCAAATACTGGCCTTTTTAAAAATCCTTTTTCTTTTCTGTTGACTAAAAAGATTTATGCTTTTTTTTCTTGCCATTGTCTAAATGGACAACATTTATATACATATAAATACATAGAAAAGTGCTGATTTTTTTAGGACCATGTCTGAGAGCTTTACTATCACCCACTTTTGCAAAAGGTGTATATTAGAAAATTAATATAGCTGTAATTATTTTCCATAACAGGGAAATAAATTTCTGGGCCACTTTTCATAAATCTGAAACCTGGGTTATTAATACATTGTACAGGCACTAGATCACAGAGCCCTATTTTTAAAGTGTGATACAATTTTTCTGTGTAGGCTAAAATGTAAAGCAAAGAGATTCAGCACAAGACACATAAACCGTTTACATTCAGTTTAAATCTAAATAATAGGTAATGTTTAAATAGCATATAGCCAGTATCCAAGTACTTTGCAAAGGATTTATAAAGTCACCTGCAAATATGAATTTAACCTGGAAAGAGATTCAAGATACTGTGGTATAATACTTAAAACCATAATATGGACATAATATAAGACACTACACAGGAAAATGTTGTGGAAGGTAGCAATTTCACTAAGAGATGAAGATTTTCAATACGTCTTCCTAACAAATCACAGTCTGCTCACTAGGCTCCCCCCTTCTTATAAACGCACAACTTTTTTGAGAGTGTTACTCATTTAGCATGGATGACTCATTTCTACTTCTCTAAAAATCAGAACTTTTCGAAGCACTTGTAATATCACACAGTTTACAGAGTCTACGGCTGGAGAGTGTCAAGAGGTGTTGTGTTTCATGCAACAGGCATCATGAACAAAATAAGAATGACATCCCTCATAACCTAGAAAATTATTTCCTGTAATGAGGAAGCTCTGAAGAAACTTAGTTCCTGCTGCACGTTAGTCCCATTCACACTGGTTCTTCTGTCCCTCTGGCATCATGAAGTCCACAGAATTGGAAATCTAAATGCTTATTTTTGAAGAGATCTTTCTCTCTTAATAGGCCCAAAAGGCCAGCACTGAATATTTTATAGCTGAATGCCTGCATGCAAGCACAGCAGTAGCACTTTTGTAGCTCCACTGACTTTACCCCAGTGATGGAGAGATCATATTTTTGGCACAGTCTAGTCTTCAAACACAGGACAGATTGCAATACCTCCCTTTCTTTTGCTGACCTACATCCTACTTTACATTGTAGGTCACTGAAACTGCTAGGACTCATCACAAAAGGGAAATCCATTTCCTGGGGTTAATCACATAAATAACTCCTTATCAACATAACCTTAATTCTCATACACAGCAGATTGGCTTTGACCCAATGAAACTAGAAAGTCTTAAGTGCTTTAATTCATTCACCAGAATCTAACAGAAGGCTGGGTGAAAAGATGTGTGTGTGGAAGGATGGTTACAGCAATACTTACACTAGTTTAAACCTTTCTTAATGTTTACCTTTATTTGTTATCTCTTGGTGCATGTTACAGCAGCATGGACTCTCTCTCCATGCTCAAATGAAAGAGAAGGTTACCAGAGCGATATTATCTTTCTCATTGTAAGTGAATCTGCATTACTATAAAAGGAATCTGGCATTTCAGTTATCTTATGCCTGTGAAATATTCAAACTGTAAGGGAAATAAACTCAAGTTTGTGTTTCTGTTGAATAACCATGAAGATTGGTCTGGATGGTCCCAAGGGCATATTAGCAGTAAGATCTTTGTTTTCCTCTTTCTTCTCCATCTCTCGTCTGTTGTGATGTATCACACAGGACCAGCTTCCTGTTGCCATAGGAAGTTTAAACATACCTGTAAACTGGCCTAAAACTTTAACTGTGAAATGAGTGTTATTCCTCCAAACAGTTCAATGCTTATTATTACACATACATAGTTAGCGGTTGGTTTATTTTTTTCTTCAAAGACTAAATAAAAAGTTTTCCTAAGAGAATTGAGAATTTAGGTTGTCAGAGTAATGACCCTTAAAAAGGAATATTGTCTTAAAAAAAGAAAAAAAGATGACTGAGCCTTTTGAATGTGTAAGCTGATACCAAGAACAGCAGTAAGGCAAAAGTGTAGCGAAAGATAAGTATACATATACACACAAAAGACACCAAAAAGCCTTTTCTACACTCTTTCGCACCAGAACTAACCATTTTGATTTTTTATGCTCAAACCATTCAGGAGGTGTTACCCCCGGTGTCCAGACCTCACAATAATAGTGCTGAAAGAAAATATAACCTGCAGCCTAGACAGTGTTCCTAACCCTCAAAAGGAAAAAAGGGAAGGGATCGGGCTGCAATGGAAAACAACAAATGTTTTTTCATGAGATATTAGAATAGATGTTCCACAGCTTATACCCCAGGACTCTAAATGGTTAGGTACCCCCAGCTTTACTTAGATGGGAAAATGGGAGCAGGACAGCACTATCTGAGAAGACTCTGTAGAAGAGAAAATAATAAAATAAACCCTAAAGCTGAATGAAAGACTCCACTGGCAGCCAATAAAAGCCTGGGATAGTTATTTCATATATTACCATTTTCTGCTTTAGTGCTTTTCCCTTAATTTAATTTATGCACCAGTCACTCCCCAGAACATGAGTGTCATTGGACTTGGTTGATATTCAAATAAAATGAGAAATTGTATTGCAGCTCTCCCAAATCTGTCAACGTTTCCTGAACTAAACTAAAAGACAAATATCTGAGCCAAACAACACTTCTGCTCTTACACAGTGAACAATTTTCATTGTCTACTAGATCATCTTACRTGATTAATAAATGTTATCAGATTAGTAACACTTACATTTGAAAGTAAATTAAGGGTCATATGCCCATCTGAAGTCACTCTGATTAATCTTCAGAAATCTGTCTCAAAAGATTAACTTTCCACTACTCTTCCAATTTCTTTGGTTTTTTTTTCCTTTTTAACAAATTTAACAGTTCTTGCTCTGTTCTTTTCAAACTCTTCCACTCAGTTTTCCTATTCTGCTGATTCTTTCACTTCAGTCTCTCCTCTTTCCTCATGTTTTCTCATTCTCAACATGCCTATGCACTTGTAACCTTTACACACTGCAGTGCTGACTGCTCCATTTAAAAGTATTAGAATAATACTAACAATTGCCATGTTGCTAATATCAGGCATGATAAGCTCATAAAATGCAGTTGATATTTTAAAGTTTGGAAACTGAAGATGATAAAAGTGAAGTGACCTGCTGAAAGCTACATACAGAGTGCAAGTCAGAGTTATGATCCCAGAGGTCCCTCTTTTCTTGGCCCTAAATGTGCAAACAGTTATGCAAGACACTTAATTTTGTAAAAGTCTCAAGATCAGTGGGACTGTTTTTGTGTGAAACCTTAGGTATGTATCTGAAAAGGATCACTGCCATATTCAGTCTCAAAAATGTGTTTGCTTTGGACATATATACTTGGCTTGATTGGAACAGATTTAAGAGTGTCTGGAGTAAAGTGCAAATAAATAATGATATAGTTGCTTGAAAATATTGAAGACAACATGGCATTCAAAACAGATCAGTGTAAACTAACAAAAGACAGGGAGGCTCAAAAATCATTCAGTCATGGATTTCATCCTGATCTGAAAGACAGACAAAGACTTCATCTTGTTCCATTTTTTTTTCTATTTGTTTTAAGGCAGAATGAAGCAAGAAAACTGTGGATAGTAGGTTAAACAATAGGAGATCAAACATGCTTGAATCATTTTTGTTTACTTTGGTGTTGCCTTGGTTTTGGAAAGAAAGGGGATGACGATCTGGCATCCATGTAGGACAGAAGCAAACCCTATTCATTACTTACCAGAAATACTTAATTCTACTCTAAAAAAAGCAGCAAGGTGCTTCACTGGCAGCAGAAACCAAGAAATCCTGATTTCCTACAGCTATCCATTTTTTCTCCTCTAACGTCCTTTCCCTGCTGACTTCCCTTCTGACCTTCCTTGTAGCACAAAGGACAGCCTGCACTCTGCCTGAACTGCGCACTGAACATACTGAGTGGCAGTCTTCTGCATGGATGCTGGTGCCGGTCACAGCTGCTGCCAAACACTTTTCACCTACCAGCCCATCTTGCCCTTACTGGGGCATCTCTTCAGTCAGCTGCCACTTTTGCTAAAGTTGCGTGCCTTGACCGCCTCTCTCACATTTGGCAGAAATCAACCTCCAAGCTCAAATGTTGTTTGTCTGCCTTTCCCCTTTCATCCTCTTTCCAAAATAGACAGACAGCGCAATTCATAAATCTCATTTCCTTTGGAAGCAAAACTAAAAAAGAAGCTCTGTACAAAGAGAGGTTTATAGATACAGAACCAGAAGGGGAAATAAAAAAGCCAGCATTTGGGAAAAACCTACTAGTATTTGACACAGATGAAGCTAGTAGAATCCTATAGCTATGTATTAGCCGCTTTCAAACCTTTTAAGGTCATATTCTTGCATGGTGTAAATCCAGACAGCTGTGATGATTTTCATGTAGTTTTTCTATTTATAATAACTAAAGATCCTAATATTAGAATTTAGCAACATATCGTTTCTTTATTTTTAAAATTTGCCTTGTAAAAATAAAGACTAAGGTAAGTTTTCTGTTAATTTTTTTTTAATATGGATTTAAAAAAGGGTTAAACTTTCCAAATAAATTCTAAAGCTTTTCCATATGGAGGGCAAGCTGTAAGAGATCAAATCATAAAACAGTGTCAACTTAGTTTCCAGAATTTTTTCCTGTCTAAGTGAAAATATAAAGCCAAGTGACAGATCAGTAGATTTTACTGTGTTTAGGTTGTGTTTTTTTCCCTGAGGCATATAGCCTATGCAGTGAAATGTGGTCTAGAAAATGCTTTGAATTAATTTTCTTCAAGTCCATGTTGCAGCAGGACTGCACCAGCTGCTGACAATAGAAAGTACTTCTTTTGAAACTATCATTTCTGACAGTGGATATTAACTCAGAGTGGTAGGAGCAACCAGTGGTGAGATCAGCTAA
The DNA here is from genome assembly GCF_003343035.1 of Apteryx rowi. Taxonomy (NCBI): domain Eukaryota; kingdom Metazoa; phylum Chordata; class Aves; order Apterygiformes; family Apterygidae; genus Apteryx; species Apteryx rowi. Next base: position 164,975 of record NW_020448108.1, on the reverse strand, counting down.
GTCCTCCACACTATCTAAAAACAAGGCAAAGAACAGACAACACTGCTCTTCCTAGCTTGTCCTGCCTTCTCAGGTTCTTCCGGACAACACTTTTCAGTTCACTGTCCTGGGAATGGAGGTCTTGGCTTTGGGTTGGGTTAAACGAGCAGGAAATAGAGTCTATATGATCGAGCCATTACCTTTCTCCATCAGCTTTTGGGCTGGAGATATGGTCCATTGAAGGGCTGTTAGCATGAATGTCATTAATTGTCATGTTAGGATGCTAAGTAGTGACTTGTAGTATCAGTCTCATAAACTGCATGTATAGTTCCCACAGAAACGTTCTTACAAACCCTTTATAAAACCAGGGCTAGTATATAGTCACTTAAGCAAAAAGCAGGGCATACTGAAAAAATATTCAAACAGCTTCTGATATTGACATTTGAAGACTATCCATTCTTTATTTTTCTATTTGTTATGTTTTATTCCTTGAATTTTACTGTGTGCCTTTTATGTGGGTTGTATTTTATTGAAAGGGATTTAACATTAGTTAAGGACAACTATAGTTTCTTCCTGAAAACAGAGGGGTTGTTTAGCTAGCATTTGAAAAATAATTGAGGAAAACTTTATAGAAGTATCGCAAAAAAAAAAAAAAAAAAGGATCTTTACTTTTACTTTTGAAAGCCACCATTTTTGAAACCTCATATATCTTTTTAGACCTCTCACCTCAAAAAAAMCCAAAAAAGTAAGAAGAAAGTCCTCTAATTTAGATTAGATGGGCTTATTTCACATTACCTGGAATGAGTAGCCAAGTGGCTGGCATATAAATTTCTACAATCTCTTTGGGACTTGCAATATTTTAAATAGATTTCACAGTTAAGGATTTAGGCAGGAAAAAAAAGAAAATATCTTGGGAAATCAAAGGAAGGGTAAATCTTTGTTGTTACTAATCTCTGCATCACTTATTTTTCCTCCAAGAAAGCAACAGTAAATCTATATTCCTATAAAAGTTAACAAGTTCTTATAAAAGTATACAATACCAGGCATAAACAAAGCCAGCTTTTGGACAGAGATTTGGGCTGTGATAGACTCAAGAATTCCATTTACTGTCACAAAAATATATTCTGGTGTAAAACTGAACCCTTAGCCTGGTTGCATTTTGGCCTGAGAATTCCTTTAAAGGATCAAGTCATAGAGCTTTGATTAGATTGATCCACTAGTTCACACTAGTACAATTGTCCCCACAGCAGACATTAGATATTCAGTATTGTCTCCACACCAGGAAATGGGACTGAGTCTTTGGATACAGTCAAACTAGACATTGAACAACTCCCAATATGACAATACTGTCTACAGTCTTATTTGGTGTCTGTCTTATACCAAATACAGGGCTGCTATTTCCATAATTTATTATGGGTGCTTAGTATATTTCTACATAGCCTGAGCAAGTGGACTAGAGCAATAACAAAAGAGCTTCAGTCTTCTATGCATGAATGCAATGTGTGTGTGTGCATGTGTGTCTTCTATCTTACAAGCTCTCAGGGAAGAGCTGGAAAACATGACCCGTCTGCAGTCTAGTGTCTCAGAAAGAAAATAAAAACATTCAGAACATATTATTATTATAAGTCTTATGATTTTAAGCCAGTTTCAATTTGTGTGGGGGCCTGAATCATGTTGGGACTGGCTGAACTACAAAAAAGGCAATAGTGTAATTGCGGGTAAATGAAAGAAACGATGTTTACCCGCTTCTAATATAGATAATAAGAACCTTTTACATTGCACACTGCCCACTTGAGATGCTCATCAAGTGGATTTACCTTCATATATTAGGTGGATGTATCTCCCCCCATTTTTTTAAATTTATCACTACACTGAGACATGGGTTATTAAACTTCCAGTGGTTCTAAAGGTTTTCTCTGGCTGCTACGCACATCAATATAGCTTTTCAGTAATGTAAAATTCATACATTCCTCAGCTCTTCTCCACTTGCTCCCCAATGATGCATCCATTATTTGTTGTGAAAAACACTGCTCACAAAGCTAACCTTTCCATCTCCTGATTATTTACATACTAGCACCAATTTGCTAATTATATGCTAGCACCAAGTCCCATAATGAAATCCCTTTTTGCTCATAGACCATGAAGTTAACTCAGTTCAGAAATGCCAGTGTAAGACCTAGGAATCACTAAAGCCCAGTCACCCTCACAGGGATGGTTGAAGTTACACTTAAATGGTACCTACTAACACCAGCCAGTGGGCCYGTTGCACAGAGGATGTGAGTTGGACAGAGACTCTCTCTTGCAGCTGGGAACAGCTCACATCTTTCTGAAGGCCTCCAGTCCATCAGCACCATCAGGGCCAAGCCTACTCTGGCTGCTCTGCCCAGAAGGAGTTTCTCCTTCTGTGATCAGTAGGAAGTTTCTTTCTCCTTTCTTCTCTTACATTTTCTGTGAAAACAGAAAATTCCCTGTCTTCTCCTTCCCCAGCCTTCAAATGTCTCCACTGACTTTACTGAATGTTGCCCTATTCCTGTATCCTTGAATATGCATCATCCGTTAGTGGGAAGGGTCTTTTGCCTACCTCCCCCTACAACAACCAGCTTTTCTAAGTTCCTGTAGCTCTCAGTTTCCTCTAACGAGCTCTCAGCGTCTGATTGAAATTAATGAGGAAGTGGACATGGATCTGTGCTTTTGGGGCATGTACAAGGCAAACTGTCAAATAGCAATAGTCAGGCTAATGGGAACACTGAAGTCAGAAGGTAATTTCCATCACACTTCATTTCGGCACTGGAGTGCAGATGATTAAGTGGACTCTTTAGGGTKGTAGCATATGAGACAAGTGAAAATGGTGTGTTTTATTGAACAGGCAGGCTACATTTCCTGTCACCTGCTTAAAGGTGCCCACAGCTGCTATATTTTAAAAGAAATAATAATAATATTTAAAAAAGCAAACAAAAATCACAGCCTACCATCTGTGGGTGTCTTGCAGTCACACACTGGCTTCTGAATGAGACAGAGTTGTTTGACAGCTACTTTCTCTCCCTGACTGTGGTCTGTAGTATGGGGGGCCAGGAACATGATTAGAAAGTGATACCATTTTCTAGGGCCTGCCATCCTCCCCTGTGCTCTGATATGAAACAAGCAAAGCCCTTCTGCTTTACATCTGACCTTGTCAAGGGTGTTTCTCATTTCCTCTCTGCTTTTCCCCTCCTAACCCTTCCTGAAAACATGTTCCTGCTGAATAAATTGGATCCAGTGTTTTTAATTGGCATCTGCCTGATGTTTTGCCTGTGGTTGTCTTTTAAATGTATACGGTCTTTTTAAGGAATTGAGGGAGGGACAAATGATTTCTCCTTGGACAATGAACTTTTCTCCCATCACCATGTTCACTTGGAGTATAGCCGCTCTGCTGGCTGGGATGGTGTGGTTTGATGAATGCCATGCTTCAAAAACACTTCAGCAAGTCACCCTTCTTCTGTAAGGCACTTCATGGCAGAGGCAGGAACATCAGCCTGTTTACACAGGGCCTTAATAAAACAATCTGTTTTCTTTTCTCCTTACATGGCTCATTTCGACTAGAAAGTGAAATATGAATGAACATATTTATTCATACAAGTCTTCCACATATGTCTCAGAATAAGTAAACAACAACAGAAAATGGGCACAGCTACAAGGAGATTTCAAGTCAATTGAGTAATTACTCAAATCAGCTTTGGGCCTGGGATAATGGTCTTGTGGTCTGCAGCAGTGCTGTAATATTTTTAGTCCTAAAAAAAAATATATCAATGATGTCTAGCATTCTCCTGATTAAAGGTTAAAGTAACAGYAATTCCTGACTATTTTGCCTCTTATTAACTAAACTAATACTACACATAGCTGAATGCTGAAGATAAAATATTTGTCTTGCCAGATGAAACTAGTCCTAAGTTTCAGAACTGCAGGAAAAGCTGGAGAATTTTTGCTTCCTTTTCCCTTTATCTATCTAGCTGTCACAAATTACTAAGTACTGAAGTCTCTGCAAAAATGATTCACTGAAAAAATATTACAAAATGTAAGTACAGTCATCTTTTAAATCATAACTGTATCTTCACTTCCTGATTCTCATTAAACTGCCCTCGGTATGAGACCTCTACCAATAAAATGTCACTTGTCAGTAATGCGCACTGTTAAATGTCACATTAGCATCCCTTGACCTTCTTGTATTTACAGGATGTGGCTGAGTGCCTGCTGTTATGGGCAGCCTGCAGTAGGACACACAGGGCGCGAGTGAAAGAGCTCTTGAGCAATGAAGGCATTAAACGCTTCACAGAAGTTCACAGTTCACTTATGATTTGAGGAGAAAAGAGAGACCAGGATGATCATAACCCACATGCAGTAGAGAACTCCCTTCCATGGAGGCAGGCTCCAGCACAGAGAACCCGGTTGTTGACCAGGAAAGCCAAGTCCTATAAGACTAACAGAGAGGAAGCAAAACATCAGCTGGTCCAAAGATCGAGGAGACCTTCACAATCACCACTCCCAGGCTGAGTTAAAATATTCCCTTTGAAATGTTTTGATCAGACTTTTTTGTTTTCCTTCACAGAAGGCCCGTTTGTCACAGAAAGTTTTCAGTCACTGAAAAAAAAGAAGCTCTTCCCTCAAGCAAAAGATGATTTCTAAGAAAAACTACAGGGAAATAAAGTATTGCAATGCTTTAGATTTTATTCACTACAGTTGTAGACACTACTAGGAAAAATAAAGCAAAAGCAAATCCAGCCCCCTATCAGGAAATCCTATGACATTATGAAAGGATGAAAACACTGACAGAATTCTACAGGCTAATTTAATAAAAAGCTATTAGAGGGAATTCTTTAGACTGGCTTAATAGCTGGTTTCCTAAGACTGTTGAAATTCCATTGCATTGCGGTAATTTCCATACAAAGATGAAATCTTTATTTCTACACAGTCTTATCAATTTCACTGTTTTCTGATTCATTATTGAAAAACACAAAATGAAAACAGCACAGCAAAACCGCTCTGGGGAAAACAGCAGTTTCTAATCATTCCTGCTCCTTTTACCTCACCATGTCACACAGAGAGGAAAGTAGCTTTCAGAGAAATATGCCACATTAAAGAGTCAGCATGCAGTTTTAAGATACTCAGAGGCTAGGCTTTTAGGGATGTGGGGTTGCTGGGGTGTCAGCTAAAAAGGGGAGAGAAGGGTTGGTTTCTATTAAATTTGGCATAATCATATGGAAAAGGTGTCACTGCACCAGAATTTAGGAGMATCTAAAGTTTTCTTCCTGACTTCCCAGGYTGTGGTAATGCACTGAACTCTGCATTGGCAGGGTCATATAAATGCACAAAAGTTCTGGGCTGCAATCTGTCTGCTTCAGTCCCTGAAACATCAAGTGTTCATGTCCAGTATCGGCAGCTCAGGACAGGGACTGACAGCCGCAGGGCTCCCGCCTCAGTTTGCACCTTGAGAAGGTACCACTCTCTGCCGTTATCAGCCAGGTTTACAGGAATGGTGGAACATCCATAACTCCTCTGCAGCCAAGGAGAGCTCAGCGCCACGTGAAGCCAGGCCTGTGTTTCAGCATGACTCCCAAAGGATCTGCCTACGGGACAATCTGGACTCTGAGCAGCGCCGGCTGGCTCTCTGGTGCCACTGCACAGTGATTCACACTACCCGGGGTTTGGCCCAGTGGATTGACAGAATYGCCCCAAAGGCTGCATGTCTGGAAACACCTGATCAGAGCTGTCAGCTGACTGTGGAAAAAAAATCCAAAAAGATAAGAGCCCAAAGTAGAAAACCAGAAAAAGTGAGTCAGTGATTGGGTCTTTATCATGGTCTCATGCTTGTTGCTCATTCTTACACCGTTTTTATTCCACTGCTGTGAGCCAAGAAAAAAAGTCAAGGTTATCATAACTACATTTAGGCGTATCTCTGTCCATTGACAAGTTCGTGCAGCAAAGCCAGAATAAAACAGCTGCACCACTTCTTATACTAGAAAGCTCTGTTTCTAGGAATGTATTCCCTTTAGAAATACACTATCTCAACTACATCTTAGAAAAAAATGTGTAGATTTTACTCATGTAAAATCAGCTGTCATCTTCCATACTCCAAAAAATTTTGGGCCAGAGGTGACCACAATGCACGCTGTGAAACACAAATTCTTATTTTAGCAGAGGGAATAATGGCCTCTAAAAGGCAATATTCAAAAAGCAACAGGGATGGGTTTCATCCATAGGCAGACAACCAGCATAAAATTCATCAATTCTGCCACAGACAAATAGCACCCATAATACTAATCCTAGTGCTAACCCTAGATATCTTATTGCTTGTGTGTTTGGATTCTAATTCTGCTTGCTCACAAAAGCAAGCCAAATTGCTCTGTTCTTTGGTTACTATGAAAAAAAAAACCCACAAAATAATATTTTAATGTATGACCTGTACGCTCAAACAGGAGGAGAAAGCTATTGGTCTGTCACTGGTCAGAACATGGGAGGATGCTGTAGTCTCTGCTGCATGAGTCTGTGAAAAAATTGAACAGACTTCTATATTTCATGTTGAAGAGTAGAAGGGGAAACTTCCATAAAGGCAAAGCAACATACACAGACCTTTTTCTGTCTGCATGGTGTCATACATAACTTAGCAAAACAAGATTTGGAGGGAATAGTCAGCTATAATGCCTGAACATCAGATACAAGATTTCACTTCCACCATGGAAGCTGACTTTCTGCATAGAAATGCATGAGTTATTACTGACTTCTGCTGGTCAGATTCTATTTTAACTGCATTCATTCATTCTTTGTGATAAGAATAACTCTCTTTGTGACAGGAGTGACCAAAGAAAGTAAGCCTTTATTAAAAAAAACAACACACAGAAAAGAAAGTTGGCTTTTTAAGCTTTGTAGGAACGTAAAGCATGGGCACCGAAGCTCTGGGAGGAGAGTCTATGCAGCACACTAACTGCTGTGCTCCAAATGAGATCACCACTTCTCCTTGTCCTGAAAGGGAGGCAAGTGGGTGAGGTGAGCCAGAGGGCGGACAGATGTGAGTCAGTGGTGCAGAGGGAAAAGAGGAGGGAGAGATGGAATAGGCAAATGTGGAACATGCACAGAGGGCTGAAGGACTGGAAATTAGGCTCTTCAGTGCTATTTTCTTTTCTTTTCTTTTTTCCACACCCCATCACCTTCAGATTGGATAGGCCAACCAGACCTATTAAAATGTTGGTAAATGCACTCTTTCTTTTTTTTTCTTTTAAGCAGAAGTTGAGCAGCAGGAAGTCTTAAAACAAGGGAGAAAAAAAAATCTAAAGTCTGTGGGCTTCATCTCAGGCTTGAATGTGATATTCAGCCGGGATACATGCCATGCTGTCACAACAACAGTGAATCAAACCTGCCATGGCTGACTTAACTGATGAACACAGTCAGAGCCTAGAATTATAGGACAGAGTGAAAGCCTGCATTAAGGTAAGATCCTGCCCTGCAAAAATGAATATGTGGTTGCAGGAATTAGCTCTCGAGATCCCTGAGGAGCCCAGGAAGCATGGCTGACAATAGAACAAGTCACTTCTCTAGCTCATACACTCTGTATCAGGAGCCTGTAAATTTGGGCAAGCATTAAAATCAGGCCTTTTGGTGAAATACAAAAATGTTCTTACTAAGCATAGGAACATCAGAGTCTTTATCAGACCAGTGTGGTCTGGGACCTTGCCTCTGGCATGGACCTCTACCAGAGGTTCCCAAGGGAGATACAATTCCTGTAAGGCTATGGGGTATCTTGCCCACAAGGACATTTTTTCTTAATCCGCAGCACACTGTGAATTTGCACTCTCAAGCATAAAGAACGTTATCATAGAGTTTTTATCCTATTTCACATGATGATGGGATACTACTTCATGGAGTGTCAGACCCTCTTCAAATCTGTCAGGCTTGTAGATGTAGTGATGCTGGTGGCACTGAGTTCCAAAGGCTAACTCAGTGATGCTGTTTCAAACTATTAATTCAGGTTATTTCCTTGTTTCTTCTACCCTTCAATGTAATTGACTCCACATTATGACAATATTTAAATAAGACACTGGAATAACCTACTCTCCCATGTTCATTTTTTCTTCTTCCTCTATAACATCCCATTTCCTCTCCCTCTGACCAAAGGAGTTCCTTCTTTTTTGTCTCTTCATAGGGAACAGATTGTTATCTTCAGAAATAAACCACTAATTTTTAATGCATGAAGATGTAGGGTCTTGATGACAACATGTTGCAAGGCTGCACAGTGTAGTTATAATTACCTTCACCTCCATTTTCTGCCTTGTTCACAATGTTTCCCTCTTTCATATTTTAATAAGATGCACTGAGCAGACAGTTTCATCATAGCTCTGCCTTACTGACATCGTGGAAAAGGTTATGGTTCTGTTTGCTGAGTTGTGGTATAAGGACTGCATGTCTTGTGAGTGTAAAACCTTGCCTTGAAACACTAGAAGGTACTAAGCTATAGTGTAGAAAAGGATTTACAGCTTGCTGGTGTGTTAGGCTGACAGTCTGCAAGTGCCCTCATTCCACCACACACCTAGAACTGTGCCTGACAGAGTTGAAAGCTGAGTAGTCGCCTTCTTCCAGGAAACCTCCTTGGAAAGAGATTCCATCCTCTGGCATAATGGGGCAACCAGTTGTCCTAGAAATCCAGAGACTAGCACATCTGCATGATCCTGTAGGCTGCCTAAGCTACAAAGATTTCCTAAAGATGATGGCTGAGGTGTTGTGTGACTGGCAAGACTTTCAAACGGAATGTCACAGGCAACGTTGGACTCAACAGCCCTTCCAATACAATGACCCAAAGCCTTGCCTCATTTCCTGTTCCACTTACTTAAAAGTAATCTCTACGTATCAGCTTTGCTCAGAGTCATTTGCAGAAGGGTCTCTGAGTATTCAGGGAAGCAGCCCCAGAAGGATATGGGCACAATCAAACCTCAAAATATCCCTGAAGATAGAGTCCTCTCTTGGGACCTGAGGACCACACAACCTCATCTGACTGCTCATCTGGCACTGACACTCTGCCTGCCACTGTTCCTTGTAGTTCTAATGACCAATGACATGAGGAAAAGAAAAAGTCCCAAGTCCTGGTCAAAAAAACAGTGACAGGCACACCCTTTGTCTTGATCCACCTGTGATCCCAGTGGAACCACTTGGTTTGCTTGAAATTAAATTAAATATGCCTACCAGTATTTTGGTGGCTAAAGATTATTTATTTTAGTGTAAATGCCACAGTGGATCCACTGACAATAAGTGATCGCTCTGGATTTACACTGAGGAGACCAAGGACAAGATTCGTTGATCTGGGGGCATTAAGTTATAATTCTGGCTGCTGACCAAACCTGCAAAATACTCCTTGCTGAGCTGTGAAATACCATAGCAAAAAATTGTCTTTTTTGTTTCTTCAGTATGCCAATACTTTCCACTTTTATTTGCAGTTTCTTTTTTTTTTTTCCAGAAAGGAAGACTTTTTTTCCCCCTACAAACACCTGATGTAACACAGCCTGCAGCACAGTGAATAAATAAATTCATTATAGCCATAGCTAGCTAAACACTGCTCACTTGCTTTGTACCCTAAAGAAAACACAGTTATATTCATTCACAGAGAATGATCATATTCATGGCACTTGGTAGGTTGCTATTTTTGCTTCAATCATACAGCTACATTTTGTATTTTCAACAGCGTAAGGGGGAGAAGAGGAACTTTCTCAACAGAAGCTGTTTCCTTTTTCTTGGGACCACACTAAGTTAAGGACACTGTCCAGCACTGATTTGGGAGAAATGGATAAACCATGGGATTAAAAATACAGCTCACATTTTACAAAATGGTAATTGGTGCGCTACAGATGGACTACTTATACAGCTAATTCTTTTATATGAGTTTGTTGGTTTCTTACAATCTGGATAACTCCATGTGCTAATTAAATGCATTCTCATATGCTAACACTTTTTGCATTAGTGAACCAGTAGTCACACTAGGCTTTCTTTTGAAATCAGACAAACTAGGAGGTAAAGGCCTGCACTGACATGTTTTATAGATTTTACCTTCAACAAAGAGGGACCCAAATTAGAAGTGCAAGTCTCACAAAGCTAAAGGAAATGAACCATGTAAATTTCATTTGATTATTTTTTTCTACAATGGCTCTAGAAGGAGTTAAGTATATAACCAATAATCTCAGGGTTCCCTAAAGATATCATTATTTCATTTATTTGTTTATTTATACAAAGCAGTTCCTGTGGAATGAATGAACAACCAAAACCACTAATGGTTTCAAACTCGCTCTCAAATTATACTGGTGTAAATCCCTTCCTATAACACTGCTGCAATATCAAGGAAATTTTGACAAAGCATTGATTTATTCTTTTCCAGGAAGAGACAAAATACTGGGCCTTTATCCTTAGCAAGAAACTGCATGAAAGCTCTGATATGAAAAAGATGTCTCCAGTATCATAGCCAGATTAGGTAACCATCCTGTAACTCATGTGGGAAAAATGTTTTCAGAAAAATACATACGGTTTTTAGAAAATACCTATTTATATTTCAACATGAAGTGCAGAAATGAAGAAATCCCAGATCTCACTCACCAAGACACCAATTATACCATCTTGGAACAAAACAGAACCATAATCTCTTCTCTGAAGTAGTTAAAGCTGTTTTCATCATTCTGACAAGAACAAAAAGAAGAAAAAAATACCGAGTGCAGTTTCTATATATATTACAAAAGAACAGCATATTTGTGTGATATATTTCTTAAATGTATGCAAAATTTCAGAGAAAGACAAGCTGAAATTTAGAGGAACAAACTACAGGTCACAAAAATATTTTTTGGTGGTCTGCTAAAATTCTATTAATATTTGTCCAAATACAAGGATTTAAAAAATGTACCATATTTACTTGCCATGCGTTCTTGTAACAATACTAGTTATTCTAAATATGCTGGATTTCCACACATGTAGTGGAAAAATTAAGTGGAACACGTCCTTGCTATGGTGTTGCAAAAGAAATATGTGCTCGAGCTTGTAAAGAATACAGAGAAATGAAGCTCTGAGTGTTCAGCACGAGGAAAGGAATAGCAATCCACTGGGGTAGGAAAAATCCATCAGGTGCATACCATTTGTTAACCGTAGGTGTGGATCACCTCAGGCTGATGTGAGCTGGTTAGCCTAGGACCTCAGAATAATGGTTCTGCTGACATATTCTATAAATTTAGAAAGTATTCTAAACCAAGGATGAAACAGACACAAAACAGAACTTCTTCCTTATTTTTACTCACCCCTAGCAAATAAAAACTCTGACCCCATGGAAATTAGAGAGGAGCCAAGATTTTGCCCAGTATCCTCACCACCTTCTAGAATGATTTCCACCCCACTGTTCACAAGTTCAAAGGACAACGTTTTGGATCCTCTGGGCTTTGGGTTTTTGACCACAGAAACCTAAAGCTAACACCAGACCTGGTTCTTGCTTTCCAGATAGCCTGTGACCCCAGAATTACTTTTGGCAACCTCCCTCATTCACCTTGGCCCCCATCACTTTCACGTCTGCCATATGCAGCAGAGGAACACCTATCCTATCAGGAAAAAAAAAAAAAGAACTTGCATGGCAGTGCTAGCTTGTCAAGGTCTATCCAGTAAAAGAAACTCCAGGAAGCTAATTGAGAGGCATGTACCAGCTTGTTTTAACTGCTCTGCCTTCCCCCTCCTCCCCGCTCCTCTCCAGGCAAAAGGTTTCAGAAGTTATGAAAATACTAAATACTGGGCCTTTTTATTTTTAAACAGGGGGAAAGTAGGTGTGTAGGGGGAGGGGGAATTCTGGCACTTGGCAAATCACAGCACCATGCTCTAACAGGAAGAGCTCATCCAGCAAGCAAGGACAATAGCTCACTTGTGCTGGACCCTAACCACATCACTGCCTTACAGGAAGGGTATTTGAAGGTCACAAGGAACACACTATTGCCCAACTATATTTTCACAGGAGGAGATGCAAACCTGATGGATTGAAGGAACATTACACACTGGACCTAGCTGGGAGCCTACTCATATACAATAACAAATTAACAGTTAAAGAGGGCAGAGATTAAACGAGCTTCGCTTATTTCAAAGAAACTTCTTCCCCTTGCCCAGGTTTAAGGGTTTTTTTTTCCAACTCAGTGCTATACTACAGCACCTCAGTTATAATCCTAATAGAGCTTCACAGCTAGCATGATGAATAACCATGCTGTTGATCAATTATGAAACCCAATTAGCTGTATTTCAAAGAGATAAAAGAAATAATCCAAACGCTTGCTGTTATGAATAGAGCTCCTAACCAGCCTAGACAATAATCTGAATTCATGCTCACTGAGTATTTTATAGGCCTCTGGAATAGAATTTGGACTTTGAAGTTGTTTCTCTCTCCCACAGCCTCCAGCCCCAGGACGAGCCATTTGCAATTGCAGAACCTGGGGGCAGAGCCACCAACACACGCTCTCCAGTTTCATTAAAATGAAAAATAAACCATTCTCCAAAACTGTAAAAGGTTTAAAAGGAGTTTCAAAAGAATTTCAGAGCATATGTTAGCAGGAACTTTCTAATGGTAGACATAGATAGTTGTGTAGAAATACAAGAGTGAAAGGAGTTGCCTCCTTGAATAAGTTTCATTTCATGCAGCTGAATAGGAACTGCATGCCAGATGTTCCTTCTGGAAAGAGTCACAAGAGAAGTTCCCCACACTCTTTTCATACCAGCAAGTCACAAATGGCATACTCCCAAAATAGGTGGGAGACAGTAATACAAAAGGTAAGGGCATAAGAGGACAGGAGCAGAAGCAAAACTGTGGAATCCTGCAGGAATAGAGAATTAATTAGGTGAATATGCCTAAAACTGAGCTGTGGTCCACTCTGCAAAGGAAGGTAATTATACCTTCCCTCCAAAATCCCTCCCCCCACAAATATCCCTGCCATTTTGACTTTGGGGAATATTTTTCTCCTAAGTGGTTTAAGGCCCAAGCAAACGAACTAGACCAACCAGGTTCCTGGCCTGAGAAACTTAGTATCAGCAGCAGCAGCAGCAAAGCTCACAAAACACCTGTGTCCAATCAGACATACATGTATGTTGTGGCAATGCCTCTGTTGGGCTTCTGATCCAGAGTGCGCAGTACTATACACACAGCTGTAGCACAGAACAGCCATATGGCCTAAAGATGTCAGACACTGGCAGCCCTCCATTGACCAATTCATGTAACCTCCTCCTGGTCTGGAAAGCTGGAGATCTTTCATGGTGACTATCAAGCACTACAAGTGTTGGCAACTTCTACCTTCAACCATTCGTTCAAAAATGGAGTCCACTTCCACTTCACCTACACTTTCCACTCCTGGGAAGGCTAATGCTGGTACAGACAAATGTATGCCTCTAGTAGATGACTACCATAGCAAACATGAAAACAAAGTAGCGGATGAATTGCATGATATGTTCTGGGGAATGTAAGTATATAAACTCATGTCAGGAGAAGAAACAAATTGCAAGGTTTTGTCAGATGGCACTTGTTTTGTTCAATAACCTGCACAGAAGTTCTAGATATTTGAGATGTCGTTCACTCCTTAAAGTTCAGACCATTGTAAATCTATCGTTGTATATGCAGAATGACTATAACTGGCTTCTGATTGACATTATCTCTTGGTTTGTTTCCCAGTATAAGATCAACCCTCCTAGTGAGGAGCCCAGGCCTAACAGGGGGTTTTGGAAGAGGGCTTCTTTCCCATTCGGCTTGGCTGAAAGAACTCAGGCAATATGCATTTTTGCCTTTCTCCTCCTTGCTAATTTATTGGCACGTAACTCTAGAGATGAGAGGAAGGAAGCCCATCTCTTGGGGTGACACCTTCTCCTCCTGGAATTTGACTACAGCCCAGAGTGCTCTCACTAGACTAGCTGAGGAGGACAAAAGAGTGGCCTAGCACATCTCTTGTCTTTCTTGGGGCAGCTCAGGAGCACACACAAAAACCCTCCCCTGAAATCCTACTTCACCCAGATCCCTTATGCTGGTTGCAGGGAGATGTAGTCTGATGCCAGGTTCTCATACGATTGCCTCTACACTGCAGTAGCCACCCCACGGCTGCCCTATTAGCTACAGAAGCCAGTGTACGAGCTGTAATGCGACACTAACAGAAGACAAAACGTGTGCCGCTGACCATGTACAGTCTGGTAAATGGCACGATTTCATCATTAAAGGGCCAATTAGCAACACTTCCCACCTTGTGTACAGTTGCTTCAGGCTTTCCCTCATTCCCCCCCCCCCCCCACACACACACTTGGCTTTTGGAGAAGAAAGGTTTTTGTTAGGAGTGTTTATTTTTAGGCACTCTCACCTATCAGCTAAATATGATGAACAACATTTCAAGTGACCAGCACTGATCCATTCAAGCTTTTAAACCTGTTTACAAGCATGTCAAAAGGGGACTTAATATTTTAAGTGTTGCAGGCACCTAGAACTCATTCTGGTTGCCTTTCCATTTTTTCTTATTTCTTCCGTACAGGTTTATAATTGTAATCAGTACAGGACATTTTTGGTGGAGGGCATTAAAAAAACAGAGAAAGGATAACTTTGAAGAAACAAAACCATCTGGCTTAGAACAGTCCTCCTAATAAACGTGTACAGAAAATATCCAGATCTCTGCTTTTCTGTATTCCAGACTTCTTTTACATGCAGTCATTACTGTTCTCTCACTGGAACTACAGTGGTTTAACCTCTGGTTTTGAATCTATATCAAATCTGGATGACAGGCTAAGATATTAAGGGTAAGGGCCAATTTAATAAATAAATTATAATTATTTCAGCAAAAACATCTAAGTCAAGGACTGGCGAGTGGGAGGAAAAGATGGGTCATAGTATCATCATACTTTATCAGGTACAAAAGGAAAAAATTGGGCTTAACTTCAAAAGCAGGTGTCCTGGTGAAGATAACTGCCATGAGAAATAATTTCACTGTTAATAGCATTAGTCCTAAACAAGCAAGTTACAGAAAACATGCAAGCGTACCATCCAGCCTCAACAGTGTGAGCTAAGAGAACAAAAAAAAAAAAAAAGATTTGATAAAAAATTCCCTTTATCTACCAGATGTCCTTAAGAAGTTGTGATATTGACCCTTCACCCTGCTGCAGGCTCCATTTAGAGTTGCCATTTCTGTGTTGTGCATTTTTACTGGCCTTCAATCCAATAACCTCTTTCTCCTTTTCCCCACAAAATGTGAACTAAAGACAAAAGAATCTGGGGAAAAAAAAAAAAAAAAAAGAAAAAAGAAAAAA
Organism: Apteryx rowi; assembly: GCF_003343035.1. Lineage (NCBI taxonomy): Eukaryota > Metazoa > Chordata > Aves > Apterygiformes > Apterygidae > Apteryx > Apteryx rowi. The sequence goes on along the minus strand of NW_020448108.1, from coordinate 149,702 downwards.
ATTAAGCATTCCTGTGACTTTCCAACTACATTATTTTCTATTTCTTTGGACTCATTATACTTCTGTTATCATTTGTTTGCATATTCTAATCTATGATACTTGTTTAATAGCTGTCTGAAAAATCTTACTTTTCACATGTATTCAGATAAAAAGAAATAAAAGAGCCGTGCACAGATAGATACACATACTTTATTTATCTAGGGGAGAAAGCAAAAGCAACCACAAAACCCTCAGAAAAAGTGTATTGTATAATTAAGTCCATGCTGTTCTACATAGGCTAGTATGCTCCTGGGCAAGAACCTCTTTCAAAACCTTCACTTACAAGCAAATGTTTATTTGAAGAAAACAAAGCAAAGAACCATTTCTAGTAAGCTCTCTAGGGATTATTTGTCCTCAGCTATCTTCTCTGAGGAATACAGAGGTATAACATTTTGTGGAAGCCTTTCCAGATACAAATAAGGCAAGCAAAGACAGAAATGATACTGGTTTAACTTATGCAACCTTGTAGAGGGATTTTAAATTACACTGGAGGAATCTGGGCATATTTGCTCAGCTTTTGGTGAACTCTGGCAGCATATTTAAAAATTTGTATATACAAATTGAAGCAAACTTGGAGAGCATATGAATCAAATTCTCAGAAAAAGAATGAATGCAAGACTTGGAGTAAGAAAATTCTATTATTTTAAATTATTTATTATTAGTGTTACTGTATCACACTACAGTCATAATTCACAACTACTCTGTAACTATACCCTATGGATTTCTTAAACTTCCCTTCTAAGCAGCTGCCACTACCAAGGACAGGATACTAGACTAGATGGTCCACTGGTCTGAATAATTTTCTATGATCCTATGCCAATAATATGACAAGAAATGCTAATCATTGTAATTACAAACTTCTTAATTTAAAACATATTTTGGCATACTCATGTAACTTTGGGGACTTCAGCTGTGGGAGGAACACACCACTGTCAAGCACAAACACCCTCTGAAATTGTGTTAGACCAAGAATAAGATTAGCCTGAGTTCTTTAGATGCTGTTCTTCACTTCACGCCTGCTGACGGGAAACTTCCTTTGAAGTTTACTCTAGCATGAAAGTTTTGAGGAGAGGAAGAAAAACAATCACTATTGCATTGCAGGGAGGTTATTACCTGATTTGCTTGGTTGGTAACATGAACCAGAGGGCCAGCAAGGGGAAATTTCATATAATTTGGAAGTTGACTGGCAAATCTTCACAGATATGGAAAACAGCAACAACATAGTGCCTACCATGACGTATCAACATGGTACCAGCAAAACAATCACTGAATGTCCACTGTTTAACTTAATGATAGTCCCCACATGCCCAGCTGAATTATATGGGCATTCTAGGTATACACTGCTTGAGATAAAAGGAAATGGAGTATTTTATTGCTTTGGGGTTCCACCCTCTAACTGGTTAAGCATTCTGTAATCCCTGCAGGTCATGGTTAACATCTAAAGTATAACCCAAACCACTGAAATAAGCATACCCTTTCACTCAAGGACTGACAGCCTGCAATCATCAGAATGCAGAATCTCAAGTCAAAATAACTGGAATAAGTTTAGCTTTAACACTTCACAGAAGAGTATACTGTCTGAACAAAGGGATGGATTAAAAATTTTGTTGACAGATTATTGTACCTTTCAGATAGAGATAGTTCATTGCAGGGGACCCTATACATGAGCAATAGCAACTGTAACTCACCTGGGAAAAATGAGGTTCAGAAATACAGGACTGATGAAGCATCACAACAGCATTTTTTAATGCAAAATATTTTGGCTTGGGGATATCTGGATTCCTCAACAACAACAAAACAAAAACAAAAAGCAAAAACAATTGAAGGTTTCCTCATAGGGCAGTGATGAATTCTGTTTTATCAAAACCATGATTCTCCATCAAGACACATTTTGAAAGAAAAGATTCAAGCAACATAATCACTGATAACTAATCACATATGAAAGCACGCCTCTGGTATGAGACTGTTTCTTTTAATTCTTTCATGACCAGTTTTACATATCAATAACAATTGCATATATTAGTCTGATATCAGTCAAAAATACTTTGTATTTCTGAAGGAGCTTCCACCCTGTTTATATTAATTAATTTTCAAGACCCACCTATGAAGGCAGTCTGGTTTAATAATTATTAGAACAGTTCAAAATAGGAAATATCTTCACAAGAACTTTTACAGATTTTTTTCTCCTATGTAGGTCCATTGTCAACTTTTAGAAAGCATTCAAGAAGTGTTCAAAAATTAGCACAAGTTGTACAAGTATAAATCTTTAAAGGGGAAGACACTGAACCACTGCTTGTACCCCAAGACCAGCAGGAGCCAGGTGCCACACAAACATCTGTGAATCTGTGCCTGAAAACTACACAGCTTGCTCAAAGTCACCTCTTGAGGTAGAGGGAGTCATAAAACTGGAGCACCTCATCTGCCAGTCCCAATATTTCCTTGTGCTCAAAAAAATAGCATATGAAAGCATGAAAAATATTTACTTGTAAGCCTACCAGTGCAGTGAGTAGTGCCTCACCCCTCAACTAGACTTGTGCAAATGAATAACACTGAGTTGTATTTTGCTGTCTCTTAAGGCACTGTTTTACCTACCACAACGTTTGTGCTTGGACTACTTAGTGATAGATGTGACCTGAATTATAGCTTCTCCAGTTTATTTGATTACCTTCTGATATTGAATCTGGGCACCTATGAGACACTTTTTTTTCTAAGCAGGTGACTGGGAACAGAATAATTTATTGGTTCCTGGGAAGCTGAGCTTATGCAGAGGGTGTTTTTGTACAGGTCATTAGAAAATAACTTCTTAGACTAGAGGAAGAAATATGACAAAGAGGTCAGACCTTCTTGGGATGCTGTGTCTCTCCTTCCTCTGTTCAAAGGCTCCTTCCCAGTGTACCCTAGCCAGCCCCCAGGCTTTGTGGAGTCTAATCCTCAATTTAAAAAAGGGAAAAAGACTTTAACTAAACACTGTACTGTGAAGGAGCCAGCCTGCAACTCATTATACCTAGAATGAAAATTTCCATTGCCACCATGAAATGGGTAAACTGGGCCAGCAACTCTTAATGCCTTTTTTTCTTTCTTCCCTTCCCCTAGCCCCCAAATTTCCCACAATATCGCACCCAGAAAGCATAACAGCCAAGTTCATGCCCATGTAACACTGTAAGTGTTAGCTTGGTGTCACCGAGAGAATTGCAGGCAAACAGCAGGACACTGAGAGCTAGTTTCCAGCTTTCCTGGAAAAACACACTGGCAGCATTGTGTGTTGCATGGTGGAGCCCAGCCAGCTTTGCCCAGATTGCTCCACTTTCCAAGAAGTTGCATTTAGATAGTAAGTTGCTTACATGCCTTCTTTGACTTACCCTGCTAAGTACATTGGCATGCAGAGGCTGAAATGTCTCTTCTGACTGTCCCCAAGCCAAATGGGCAGGACTTGGTGAGCCAAGAATACTGCCTTTACACTGCTATTTCACATACCAAACCTACCATTCTCTTTTGCAGATTTCTCATTTACCTATAAAGTCACAGGTTCAGGTGGAGTCACCAAATCCATACACTGAATCACTGTTGAAGATCAGATCAATTGGTACAGTGACCCAGAAATGAGTTCAGAGCCCTTCCTGCAAAAGGATGGCAAATTAGCACTTGAAATGTCTTTGGATGTTTTAAGGAAGCTCTGGACCAATGACAGAAAGCAGAGCTCTAACAAGAGTGATGCTACTGAGACTTACTGTTTTCTGTACAGCAATGCCACTAGTTTACAGGATGATGGGATGTAGCCATGACATGGGTTGCATGGATATCTCCAGCTTTCACTTTGGCAATACCTAGTGAATGCTACAGGTACCCCCATCTTTACCAGGACTTGGAGGGCATACGAAGACAACTTTGATGAACTCTGCATCACACCCTCAATATAAGACTTCTCAGTGAAAACTAAAAAAATACAAACAGCAAGTTAAAAACTAGAGCACCTACCTTGTGCTGGCATTTCTGTGATGTTTAGAGCTTCCAAATGTACCTATGTCAGCACTGTCACAACCCATTTCATTTTTAGAGAGATGTTTTTTTCCTGTTTTGGTAGCTAACCATAGTGTGAACCCTGGTTGTGAAGGAAGAGAGCTGGAGCAGACTGGGGACAGCCAGTACAGGTAGATTAGGAAGTAGATGGTGCTAAAGGTAAAAAGAATTATCACAGATCATTACCCAGTTTGTACACAGAATCAATTTGTACTTATACTAAAAAAAAGAAGAAAAAAAAAAAGAAAAGAAACTGATTCACAAAGTGGGCAAAGCTAGAAGAAGACCTCCCAAAACAGGATTGTTTAAAGAACGGCCAATTATAAATATGTACACATGTATGGAGCCTGCAGTCCGACAGCTTGTCCCTATTTAAATGACCGTCATTGTACATCTGTATTCACATGCATGATGTTTGTGATGCTTCTGCAGAGACACCCAGTAGATCATCCTTTGCTGTTACACAGATGTCAGCATTTACTTGCGTCAGTAGCTGAAGCTCTTGGCAGAAGAGGTTTCACTTGCAGCTGTTTCAGTGTGTGCATTTGTGCGTCTTGGATGGGGTGCAAGTCATCTATCTTGCCCTTAAGCATGTTCGCATGTCTTTGTTCAGGAGTAGCAGCAGTGAAGAGTCCTGGAAGGAGCTGTCTCTTGCAGTCTGAAGCTTTGCTCATGTAGTAACTAATCTGCTCATCTGGTACATCTTGCAGGGAGTCTGCCTGAAGGTTTGTGGCTCCACCCACACAGCATTCGTTGCAGTATTCAGCCTTGGGCTGGAGGGTAGATCGGGTTGTCTGATGTCAAAGGAAGGAAAGCAAAGGGGCTTAGAACTGGGAATAAATCTATTTTGGCTCTGAAAAGAGTTTAGAGAATGTTTCATATGCAATCAGAAATGGGGGTTAGGGGAGAGAAAAAGCACCTCTTTGCAGAGGTCTGAAATTTCTTAGCATGAAAGAAAAATAACTGAGTTACTTCCAGAAAAGCAAACCAGTTCTCAGTATGTGATTTGGGGAATGTCTCTGAAACCACAGTTCTGCCGAAGAGTAGCTCACCTCTTTCCTTTCAGAAAGCTGGTTTTCCTCAGAAGGCCTCTGACACCAAGATCCAACACTTGAAGAGAGGGCTTATGTGTGCACAGAGCCTTATTGTATTCCATATACTAAAATCTCACTTGCATATGCAGCTGGGATTTAGATTTTGTAAATAAATTTTCAAGACTTCTAAGCAGATAACATTTGTTCAAATGCATCGGATACCCATCCATCTGCCAAGAGATCGCTAACAAATTTAACAACTTGGTTATATTACAGAACCAAATCACATCTAAAGTATTTAAGCCACTTTCCTTTGACAGATTAATTAGAATGGAAATTTCTATGCCCATCTATTAGCGGGTTTTCACAGATATCAGAATCTCATTTCCTGCCCCCCAAAAGCAGATGATGTAAAGCCTAGAAATATCTGAAAAATACAGGTTTAGATATTTTTAGTTAGAGAGGCTAAAGATCTTCCAGTTTCATGCTTTGATGCCAAAAAATCAGGAATAGTTGAATGGAAATGCCTTGTTCGCTGAGAAGGAAAGGGAGCTCTCCAGTTCWTTCACTAACTGCTCTGCCTTCCAAGCAGCCCTGTAATCTCCAAGAAAATTGCAAGAGAGCAGCCAGCCTGAAACTGTTGAATGTGCTAAACAGCAGCGATCACTGCAATCCCAGGAAGATGAGTAAATGAAGACAATCAGAAAGGAAGAGAAAACCTCTGAAGAGACAACTTTCATTTCACACTGATCAAAACTGCAATGGTAAAAGACCTGCAGTTCATATGGTATGCAGTTTTTTCCTGATTGCTTCAGCTAGACTTGACATGAAAAAATCATTTGTTATTTCCATCTGCTGGATAAAAGCTAGTAATGGCTGCAAATTATACAATGTAAGAGGTTAGTTATTAAAAGTAAAGGGGCTTTTAACAGATCACAGAAATTGAAAGATGGAAGAAACCAACTAAGCTGCCTCAATAAGCCCAGAGCTCTTCCTGACAGTATGTTTCCAGAGCTGTGCACAATCTAGTTTTGACAGATCAGACAGCAGGATTGTGTCTATTCTTTCAGTCAGGCTAGAATACACAGAGGTAACACTGACCACTACATAGATGCTATGGCAACACACCAAACATGCAGACAGGTTGGAAGGAAACTGGTATACGGGCTGGTATATGTTCTAGAATGACCCAGTCTACCATATGTGTCCCTGGAATTGAAGATTCCCTCATTTTTAACTTTTTAGCATTTGCTTTTCTGGTGTTTCTGGTGTGGTGCACCCTCCCCACTTTACATCCCTTTCTGCTATAGCCCTGCTCTTTGCTTCTTCTGCAGTGCAATTGATTCCTGCTTGACCTGGATTGTAGCATCAATTGTAGCTACAATTTTTTTTAGCTAGGAGAACGCTGTTTGGAAGGGATCCTTGTCTGCATTTCATGCCAACTTTTTATACATATTAATACTTTGAACTTTGGGGAGCTGGAAGAGGAGGGAGAAAAGGGGAGTGTTTTTGTTAATTTAATTAGAGGTGCTCATTGTAACTGGGACCAGCACAGTGCTGGTCTGCATTACTGCCACACGGATTTCATTTGAAATTAAACACAGAATCAGAGCTTCTCATGTCATTTCCAAATGAAAAACAGGTGCTTCCAAACCAGAAGTGCCATGCAGACAGCTTGTCATATTTTATCTGAAAAGGTTAAAAAAACTACAAACTTCACAAGAAAATTAACTTGCTTACCAGCCTTTAAAACAAATAAAGAAACAGCAACTCAGCTTTTTATTCTTTGTAAATCATCATCTGAGGGGGGCCTCCCTCTGCTAAAAGAGACTGACTTACACTCTTCTCAGAATCCTGGATATCAACCCTCTGTGGCACCTTTATCAGAAAGCTGATTTCAAGAAAAAAAAATGGTTATAAAGCCCTGCAGAACTAATGGTTTTGCAAGATTAGGTTCACATTATATGTATTGGACACCTAGGCAAGTTGGAGCAGAGCAATAAAAATGCTTGCCTGCAGCAGGAGGGACACCAGCACAGGACAAAGAATGCCTGGACTCCATCTCCCACGGTCTTCCTGTAACTAGGGGAAGAGAAAGGGACTTACAACTCTGTGGCTTTGTTTCTAAACGATATGAAAAGGTCATTTGCTTTTACCTCACTTGATCTCAATCCTCTCTAACCATGTCCAGCAAATGGTTAAATAGCTACAGCCCTTCCATGGAACCAGGATTGTGAGTAAGAAACAAGAAAACTGAGTTCTGATAGAGAAATGGTGTTTTTATAAGTAAACAATTGTCTCCATAATATCCCAAAATTAACACACCACAAACTTAGTGCTTCCTTAATATTAATTTAAGTAATATTTGGAGAGGCAGATATCCTTCTGAACAGCAAAAAGTACTGATTAATCAAGTGTACATAACTAAAGCAATAAGATTAAATAACAAAGCAAAACAGAATTTAAGTGCTTTAATTAGACCTTTTTTTGTGAACAAGTTACTTGGAAGATCAGACTTCCATGACATTCTATACAGTGCTGATGTTTCAGTGTCCCAGATGACATAGTTTGTCTGATACATTAGAAAGGGCAGTCTGGGACCTTCATAATTCATCTAGAAAAGCTAGCAGCAACAAAAGGTTCAGCTAAAGCTACACGTTAGTTGTTGAACATGCAACAGAAGAACAGGAACAACTGCTGAATAAAAGCTTCACCTGAGTACTTCCAGACCTATAGGTTACTGACTACACCGTCCTGTGAATGCAAGTATTTTGTGGGGGGGATTCTTCTGTTTTTTATTAGTTTGAAATCAGCATTAAGCAAGACAGGAAAATGAAATTGTGTATCTTCTTCCTCTGCTTTTTGGATTATAATTTCCCTTATGGTACATTTATATAGAACTAAACATTTCAAAGGAAGTGGAAGTTAAGCAGATTAGCAAGACAACATGACCTTAAGCAGTGAATAGGTTATCCTCATTTTTCATTAATGTTGTTTTATTCTCATTGTTCTTTTCCACTTTCATGTTTTCTAGTAATATGAGAAGTTTTCTTAACAAAGTAGAACACTATGAATTAGGTACTTTTTATATTCTAGATCTTCCTTTGTCATATCACAACAAACCAAAGGGTGACTGGCATTTGGGGTCCTGTATCTGTTAGATATAGTGTTTCCCACAACCCACCAGCACTAACTTTTCTAAATAGGGGCTCTTTCTTAATGTTTACATTGGAAATAGCTATTCCTGTAAACTATAACAAATTCAGCAATTAGAATGCGCATCTCTGGCATATATATTGTTCTTATGCTAAGTGAAAAATTCCCTGGCTGGAAATGTAGTCAATGCTTAGAAATGAGAAAACAAAACCTTCTAAAAAAATTCCTTCCTTAAAAATGGGAACAATATTGCTTTTCTCCTCTCCCTTGAAAAAATAATTGGAGGAATATGGACAAAGTTATACAAGTACTGAATGCCACTATCCATATCCCCATCAGCTTTATTAAAAAGTACATGAATGGTCAGCTAAAATGGCTAAGGAACATTTACAATCAAATAATGCATTAAACAGCCATTTCAAATTAAGACAAAAGTGTCCCCTTGAAAGGAGCAAATTATGGTGTTCAGAACAGAGCAGAAGGGATGCCTCACTGTGCGGCGAGAACTGCTAAGAATACACTCCTATATCATTCCACGATATCTGCATTTCTCCTTGACACTTCGGAATAACACTGGTTCCCATTAGAAGTTGCCATATGACTCTGTAGAAATATTTTATTGTATGGGGAGCTGGAAGACAAGGCTTGGAACACAAATGCCCATTTTTCTGAGAAAGCACAAACATTTTTAGACAAAAGACAATACTCCTTCCAAATTAAAGTAATATTTTAATGTAAAGGAGCAAAAATATTGTACAAATGTTATCTCATTTTATCTAAAATATTTGCCTTTGCCTACAGTAAATCTAATAGCTTTCAGTCCAGATAATTTTTTCCACACTGAAGGGAAGGAAGTGCTCTTTATAATTAATAATATTTGCTACCTCAGCACTATAAAGGGTGCTATAACCATTTGCACTGTACTTTTAAAGGAGAAATATATACATATGTGCATTTTCCCTTCAGTCCTAAAAATTTTTACTGTAGAATGTTTTTCAGTCTCAAGAAGGAGACCTAACTGAACACAGTCATTAATATAAACATTACGATCTGCTTTAGAGTTTTCTAGCATTTTTTTTTTTCTGTAACGACACAGCCTTCTATTCAGTGATAGGGTAAAATGACAGGAAAGGACAGGAAAGCACAGAAGTGCTGGGACTAGACCCCTCTCTCCAAGAAGTGGAGACCTACCAAATTTGTCCCTATACTGTTCCTCCTCTTTTCTCCCTTTCCCTTCTTTCTCCTCTCTTTTTTGAATAGCCCCATACTCCTCCGTTCCAAATAAGATTAGATTCAATCCTTTCTAAAAATTTTGCCTTTGTTTACAGACAAACAACTAATTTATTAGCAGACGTTACACAGCTCCCTATACTCATCTATGAACCTTCCCCAGACACATCCATGAAGAGAAGCACAAAGAAGAGCTGAATTTCTGCAAAGACCAAATATATAACAAAGAAATTATTTTTACAACATGACCTCAAGCTGGTTTCTGGATGAGTTTGCAGAAAACAGATTATGAGGTAAAGGGAAAGCCTTTTAAGTCTGCTTTAGCACTGCCAACAGGTTGAATAAATTATGTACCTTCAGAAAAAGCATGCATTATCTCCCCCAATCTAGACCCCGAGTGCATTATCACTTAAGCCACAGGGCACTTTATGAGACACGCTTGAAAGAATTTTACTTCAGTTGCTGGATGCACTGCTTAAACAGTCTTGGCTGTTTGTTGTGGTGGGTGGTTCAGAAACACTTCTAGGAGAAACCAGACATGCCTGTTTCTTGTAAGAACTGTGGCTCATTTGGACTTGGAAATTTTTGCTGGTTTCTGTGCATCTCCACAAGAGTCTGACCAATGCTACTTAACAGTATCAGCAGAAAAAGACCCACTGACTTTGACAATAGGGATTAAATCATATTAGCTGTCCATGTTTCACTTTTGCAAGCACAGTACTGTCTTAGGTCTTTTTCTACTACTGACACAAGTTATTTCTCTTTGTACATCAAGGGTCAAGCACCAGTCTATAACCACATTACCGCAGGTACCAATAAACAATCATTCTTCACGTCGTAGGGTAAATGCATGGCTTTTACAAGCACTCTAACGACTTGAAATTCTGCAGCAAAACCAAACAACAGTGTTTGTTTGGATTTTAATGGGGCCAGCTCTACCAGAGAAGAGCCAGAGCTATCACCTACTTAGATAATATTAAATTTCAAGTGTAACATAATATGTTGTGTAATAACATAGCACATATTAGGCCCAAAGCCATACACATGAGGCCAGATATTCTGCTAGGGTAAGCCACAGTAGCAGCACTGGCTTTAGAATAGTGTTTGGCTTTCATCATCTGATGAGCCTGTCTGAACAGGCATGGTTTTAAACATAGGCGAAGCAAGAGTCAGATTAAGACCACTAGAAAATTCAAAGAGGCCATGGCTCTGCTGACTGTTTTGCTGATGTCAGAGACCTGAATGTCAAGTCAAGGGACAGTTTACCCTTTCTGGCATCTATCATTGCCCCTAAAACCCGAAAAATTGGTAAGCCTGACCCTCCAGACATCTCCCCTGCTTCCCGTTTATGTCTTGATTTTTCTCATCCCTCTGCTTTCTCCCTGAGGCAAAAAGTGTCCTGCTTCTCATCTTTGGGTAGCAAAACTTTTGTTCCCAAGGCTGAGATGTCTTCAGCTGTCTCTGATTAAGGATGACTCCACCAGGTGAGAGGATAGGTTTTCTCACTGGTACAACCTCTCAGATAAATCTTGCTGAGATTATACTCCTGGTCCTACTAAGTCAGTAAGAGCCTTGTCAGTTTCAGTAGGACCATTATTCAGTAACATGTGTCTGCTCCCAATGTGTAAAACTTAACTGAAAGTTAATTTTCTGTAAGTAGAAAGAATTGATGCCTCCCTCCATTGTGGGAAGAAAAGCACATTATAAAAAAAAAAAATACTATTTGAAATGACATAAGATCTCATTGTTTGGAAGACAAGGACAGCAGTGTTTGCTGATATTTTCAAGCATTTGTACTCAAAGATGATCTTTGTCTGAGTGGTAGGCAAAAATTCTATACAAAAATCACTGAATTCTATTAGTCAGAGCGCACTCAAAAAACTCCCATATTGTCCGGTGCAGTCCTCCGCAACAGCCAGTACACTGTTAAGTTAGCAGCCCTGGAGGACTCCAGAAGGATCAGTTTGAAGCTTTATGAGGCTAATTCTGCAAAAGTATTAAAACATTTACATGGGAGATGGGGGGAATACTCATAATTCTAACAGTAAATATTTAAAAATTAAATAAAAATGCAGAGGACTTTGGAAATGCCAGCTTCACAAAATAAGCCATCTACTAACTACAGTGGTCAGGAAAAATTTATTCCAGAGGAAGATAATTCCATAATTAGTTTTCTTTCTGATATTCATCTCATATTGACCAGTATTGAAAATGGTTTACTGCAGTGTATGAACAACAGTACAATCGTTATTATTCTACGGTGGAATCTGTGGGAGATTTGCCATTAGCCTGAAGGGATCAGAAACACTCTAAAGTTCATGGCCATATCAAAAAGTAAGTAAGAGCATCTTTGCTAAATCTATATCCTCCAAAAGAGAAAGTAATTACATTATTTCTAGCAAAATATTAGGTTAGCATATAGGGAAAAATAGCTTTAAATCTATTAAATCTATTAACTTTTTACTAGAAAAGCATATGGCTGTTTTATAGATTAAAACTTAAGTTCATTATAAATTCAAATTAGTAACTTGTTTCTAATTCCTCACTACTGTCCACAAGCCACACAATAAGGAAACAACTTCAGCTAAATATAGTTTCTATTGAAATCTTGTGTGAGGAAGAAATTTTTTAATCAGTTTCACCTCAGCCCGGTGAAGCTAGCCCTGTCTAGCCCTGTGAGTCAGTCTGTCAACACAATGTCCCCCTTCAAGTTTTCAGGAAAAATCTCTTGCGCAGGAATCAAATAATGGATTCAGAAGCCTTTAATTTTAGAATAGTGCTGATACAAATGGCAAAGCATCATCTTTTCTAGACTTCCCTTTCTTGGGTCTGCTAACCTAGCACAAAGATACCGATATCTATTTAAGAGCATGGAAAACATGCCATATCTTTAGGATTTCATGTTTGTCAGGTGAAGATTCCCCTCCCCACTAGAGAGCATGCCAGCATTCACGTGCTGTCTCTCTGATACTGCTCTTTCCGCTGGCTCCAGCAGCCCTCACTGTTGGCACTGTCTGTTGACATCAGCATCAGCGGAGAGGTTTACCACCACACAAGAGCAAAGTTAAAACAGTTGTGTCCTTCAAAATTCAACAGGGTGTGTTCTAAACTCTCATTTATGTCCTTGAAATAGATGCATCCTTATCCTGCTTCATCTTTTGACAGGATAAAGTTTTTCAAGAACACTAACACAGGAGAGACGACAACAGGATGTTCAGGGATCTAGCAATACCCGGCAGCGTAATTGCTGTGCCTGCCAGCAGACAGGGTCCTGCAGGTTAAAGCTGTAACTCACAACTTTGCAGCAGCACAGGATCATTTCAACCACCGCTTTCTAATGAAAAGTTTTCAAGAGTTTCAAGGTCGCTTGTAACTGGAGGCTGCAACAGGGCATATGTGAGCCATTAATACATTCGATTAAGAGTTTGAAGGGCCAGTTATTTCAGCCATTCACTGACAGCCCTCACATTGCAGAGTATGTACCCTCCCTCTCCATCTCCACTGTTTTCTCTGAAGGCAGGATGGCACTGATCCATCTGCTTTATGAAGAGAAATAATTCAGAAGCAAACATACTCACAGGAGGATATGGACGGACCAGCCCTGTATCACGCTGTTTCATAGATCGTTGTTTCATAGATAGTTGCTTGAAGAAAACCAGATTACTACTGAATTCCACTGAAAAAAGTGTATCCATTTATAGAACCCTCCCCTGCTGATATTTAAAGAATAGTCCATTATAGAGGAAAAAGATTACACTGGATCCAGTCCTAGTATCCAGTCAGCTCCTTCAGGTGTAACTCCATCCCAGTTCCTAAACAGGGAACAACGGAGGAAGGAAAGACAGGATGGTCATTCAGTTAGCAGCCAACAATTTGCAGCTGCAGGAAAATAAGAAACATCATTTAGCTCTTCTAGTGAAACCTTCAGTTTAAGGTGTCTTAATGGGGAAAAAATATCTCTTCTTAATTTTAAATACGAGAATAAGAAAAGCTCTTCAGAAGCATAAAATTAAGAATCTCCTTAAATGATTGGCTGAAGCATGATCACATGGATTGGTGAACAGACTGAACCTCATTAGTTCAATGTAAGTTACTTAGTCCCTACTTACTCTCCATTTATAAGCCTGCCTGCTTTCTTCTGGCTTGGAATATCCCTTTGGCTCATTACAAGTTCCTCCTCCCACCCTCACTGTACACCTAAGCAACAGAGAAAAGCTAAGCAGACAAGGGAACAGTGGAATAATGCTTTCGTCACTTTCTGCTCCATCACTCCACCACAGAGATAGAAGAAACTCTGCAATGTTTCATATACATGATTTAAGCTAGGTGAATTTGCCTCTCATGTTCAGAAAGCAGGACAGAAAGCTAAGGGCAGGAGGGAAGAGCACAAAAGGTCAGGAAGCAAAATCCACAGATAATTTGCTGTGAGGGAAGTGACCCACATGGGGCTCCATTATACATTTAGTCACTGATATGAACAGAAAAACAACAAGATAAAAGAAAAGCAGCTGGCAAGCACTGTAGCAGCACAATAAGCATCCAGACAGTAAGCCTTAATAAAACTAAACAGGAAAATTCTCTTAACCTCAGCTCACAAGCTTCTGCTATACATTACTTGCAGATTATTTTCCTAGTGTTCTTTAAATAACTTTTTCTCACTAATTTTCAGCATGAGTGTCAAGCACCACTGCATGATACTTGACCCCCATTCAACAGAAAACTTAAGCACATGCTTGACGTGATTCAAGTAACTAGAATGACTTTTGCTCAGTTAGGTCCATGCTTGAGTCTATGCTTTCGACAACACATGTGGTTCTAGACCATAAAACCCTAAGAAAATTCTTTACTCCTTGTTCTCTGAGCTATAATTTCCCTAGTAAGAGACCAGGATATCACACCACTGCCTAAGATATAAAGTGCTGGTGAATCATGTCAAAAAGGATGCATATCATCCATATTGTAAGAGGTGGGAAGGTCTTCATGACTCCAAGCTAAATTGATGATAGATTTGTGCGTTGCAAGTGTCATGTACAATTTCCTCCATCTAAGCCTGTTTCCACATATGTTTATCAGTGCTTTTAATGCTTTAAGGAAAAAGGACCACAAAGAAGAAATCACTCATCTAGAAAATTATGTTCTGGTGGTCATCCTCCCAGACCTGAGTCATCACAAGGAACCTTGTGAGGTGTTCATATATGGAGAAGCAGGAAGGAGAAAGAGGGACTGGGACTCCTACAAATCAGTGCTACCAGCTACCAGCATTCTCCAGATGACTAGGACGTATGAAAGTCTTAGGGGCCCTGTCATGCATGTCCCTCCCAGTAACAGAGGGTAACATTAAAGCATGATATCAATGGTTAGCGCAACATGCTGCACTGCCTCTACTGCATTCTGACTTCCAGTCTCACCTATCCAGATTTTTCTCCTCAGGTCAGCTACAGTTTCTCCTCCTGCCAAGTCAAAGTCTTTCCCTTGAATCTCGCCTTATTCATTGTCATCTTACAAAGCCCAATTTCTGACCCTAGTATTTTCATGCCAAAACTCTGAATATGCATTTTCCCTCTCTCCTACTATCATTTTCCAACAGTATGTCTCATTCTGGGCATCTAGTCCTGAATACTCTCTACATACACAAGTCTGATACTCTAGCTTCGGCATTTAAAGCATCTTACTTTACTTAATAACCTGGTCTGAATAGCAGGATCAGTGGGAGCCAGGAGAAATTCCCTGAACACCTCTCCCACAGCTGTTGCTGTGAAAGATTGGGTTAGGCTTCTGAGGACAGAATTATTAGGTCCGACCAGTGGGATAGTAGTAGAGCCTGGACAAACCCAGCAGATGTTTAACAAAAAAGTGTAGCTTAGCACTAAAGCTTCCATTCTATCAAAATTAAGTTCCTTCTCCAAGTCATCGCACAGTTATTCAAAAGAAAAAAGGCATCAACTGGATTTCTGCTTTTTAACATGGACAAGACTTTGTATTTTCCCCTCTTAGCCTGTTCTCAAACTATTGATGCCCTATGGCTGAAGACAAAGAAAAGACACTTTGAAGGAAAGCCCAGCACTGAAAACCTTCATCTCAAGCAATTCAGTTTTTGTAAAACCTGCCTGTAATCACATTAAAAGGTTTCCCAGTTGCTGATCTCAGGCAGCATAATAGGTGCCTCCCCTTAGATGTCTCCCCTACACTGCACATATAAAGCTTTCAATTCAACAACTGTTCTACAAGCAGGATTCATACTTCAGGTCACACAAGTTCCACATAAGGTGTGACAGCAAAGTTTAGCTTCATAAGTATCACATGAATAGATTTGTCCTTTAACATCAGCTTCTTTTTTTCCAGTCATCATCTTCTAACTGCTTGGTTCTTCCTTCCCTTACAGAACAACTCCAGATCTTCTTCCCCACTCACCTGAACTGGGCTTCCTAACCCCTCCTCCTTCCCTGAACAAAGTTTAAGTCTGCAGTTTATCCCAAAGCAAGGCACCATCGTGTCAGCTAGAGTAGCCCTTCTAATCTATGGTCCAGCAGAGAAGCACACAGAGAAAACTCTGTCAGCACTCAAGTCACGTGAATTGTGTCACAGGTATCAGGATGGAGCAATTTTGTCTATATCGGCTCTGTTCTGAAAGCCATGAACCCTTTTCAGCATCTTGCTTCTCTGAGAATTCAGGGATTCCTGAAAAAGAGGTAACACAGCAAGCCAGGAGTTTCCCCATATGGTCTCCCAACCAGGTCCTGTTGCTCTTTGACCTTTAGGTGCCAGAAAGCAGATTAACTGCAAGTTTCTCTCTAAGTCTGAATTTCTTACTTTTTATCATTTCAAGACAAACTTCAAAGATACATTTTGGAAATACTAGGAAAACAGGAAATTATAAACCATAAATCCCAGAGAAGAAAAGGAAAGAAAGTTCCTAAAGGAACTTTAAAACATACCCAGAGCCTGTAGACTACCAACAGAATAACCCATAGTGGTTTTATCAGTTGTATCAATGAGATAACTATTTTCAGAAAATAAAGCAGCCTAAAACACAAATAGATTCTAGCTAAGATAACTTTGATTTTGCAGTCACAACAGTTTGTGAATTTTGAGACAAAAGAAAAATCCTTTCAAGACAGAGTCTTTTCACTTCTGCAAAATCAAGCAACTCAATTTAAAGTAATATTGGGATAAACAGAAGTTATTCAGACGGTTCAGTGTAGAATATTTACAGTATTGTTTAAGCAAATCCTCAAAGAACCAAAGTTGCTATTTAATAGAGATCTCAGCAAACACACAAAGGAATATGTACGTAAACACATGCCTACAACATGTGGCATGAGTCTCACGCTAGTTGCTCTGTATCTGATGAGGAGGATTAAAGTGGTATAAAGGGACTCTAAAGCCTTACACTTGGAAAATAATTCCTTTTCTAAAGGGGCAGGAGAAAACAATGTTGGTTTCCTTCT
Source organism: Apteryx rowi (assembly GCF_003343035.1). Lineage (NCBI taxonomy): Eukaryota > Metazoa > Chordata > Aves > Apterygiformes > Apterygidae > Apteryx > Apteryx rowi. The sequence goes on along the minus strand of NW_020448108.1, from coordinate 132,778 downwards.
GAAGACCAACTCACAAGCCTGGCCTAAAGGTCAAATTGTAGAAGTCATGGCAGAAGTCAACTGCAGCATCTGCCACTGCAGAAATCCAGAAGACAACTTTTTAATCCTTGTTATCATGTGCCTCTGCTGCTCATATACATGCAAGAGGCTATTCCTAAGCTCTGATCTTCAGTGGTCTCAGCAACAAGTTTGCAGGACAACCATGAGCTATGCAGAAGTGCTTCTGCCTTACAGTTTTAAAGGTGCTGTTCTTCAGCATGCAGACACATCCCAGTAGAACATGTCTGAGCAGTAGCTGACAGGCCTTGCCCAAGTTCAGAAAGTTTATGGTCAATGAAGCTTTTACATATCATCAGCTTCTTTCTCTACCATACGTGTCTTGAAGGCATCAAGTATCCTCTGCAGATCCTGACAGCACTTAGAGGCAGGTCTGCGCAAAGAGGCCTACAGGCAGATGGGCTCTTGTGTTTTGTCAAAGTCCTGCATATTGTCATAGCTAAGTGGTTTTCCCTCCCACGTTCTCAATGTGACAAGTTGCTGGCCATGTAGCATAGGGACCACGACACCTTCTCCCAATACTAGTGCTGTGCAGTGGAACCAGTCCAAATACAGATACTGCCCTCCAACAAGCTACTGTTCTGCTGAGCACAGGCTCAAGGGCACGTCCTGATCTTTAGCATTCATTTTTTTCCTGACACTTTGATTGGCGGACACTACAGTATCCCATTCCAGCATGGGATATGAAACAAGCTTTTAAATAGGGTGAAAACAGAAGGCCACCAGAACTCCAAGAGTTACATATGAGAATATACTCAATGCTCTGTGTTGATCTGCTGTGATGCTAGGTCTAGATATAGGAGTGCCTCCACTCTCATACAGGTCAGCAAGCCTGCAGAAGTTTCAGGATCACAGCAGAATTCATATTTGCTACCAATATCTGGGATAGGGAAACAGAAGGGGAAAGAATGATGCCCATTAGTGACTTTGTCCAATAGAGAAAGATAGCATAAAATTTGATCACACTTGTTATTTGAGATAACAAAACATATAGCACTTTTGTCCTTTCACTCGACACCACTCCTCTAAACCAAATTAACAAATAAAATGCTACTTAAAATCTGCAGACCATGGGATAGCTACTGAATTATATGGCTTTTGCCCTAACCAAAATGAATGTACCTTCTGGGGAAAAAAAAAAGTTTAGGTCATCAATAGCAGCAATATTTAAAGGGTCGAAACCAGAAAGCAAATACCTTAATGACACAGCACTTAAGGCTGCATTTGCATCAGTGCCTACTTTTCACCAGATTACATTCTTTACCCAGCTGGTTCCCATTACCAATTTGGAAACAGAACACTGATTTTTTGCATGAATTGGAACAGATTTCCTTCTTCTGTTTACCCCTTGTGTTGCTGGTATCTTTCTACCTTATCAAGGTCACAGCTTTGCTCTTTAAGATCTCAGAGTGTTTTCTGATCAGAGTGCAAAGACTGACATGGTACATTTGCACAGTCTCCAAAGGAATTTTAGCAAGGTTAAGCTCATTCAAATATATATTTTGGAATGTTACTATGCCTTTCTATGATGGAGATTTTGAGGGGAGAAGGGGGAAGAAAAACAGTCTTAATCTTCGTTTCCTAATTATAAATGTATTAGTTGATCCTGACTCATAACTGCTCGTGCTTTTGCACTTGGGCAACAATCACCGCAATTAGATCTATAGATTCCCATCCAGTCTAGTGGACAGCAGATGGGACTGTTTGAGATCGTCTCCAATACCAGTCTTCAAGTCTTTCCTGAGCCAGCAACCCTCTTGCTCTCACTGTAACCTGTAAGGTTAATTTTAAATGTTCTCTGGATGCAGCTTCAGCATGTGCCCGTGACCAGGGAATTAGGGACTGCTGTTCTCTAACAACTCAGCAATGCTGCTCGTCTCCCTGCAGCTCTGCTCCATCAGTTGAAAATGAACACGCCACATCCTACAGCACAGGGCAGTAGCAGCTGGGTAAGTTATCTGTCATGCTCCTGACATAACACTGCACCCCAGGCTGTGGAGAGCCGGAGAGGGAAGCAGGTGGCACATTTCTGCAGGAAGTGCCAATGCCCTGGCCACAGTATCGCAGCCAGCAAGTCTAATTATCCCAAGCATGCGTCTGGGTTTCCAGACCCCCTTACCGTTGCGTAAAGAAGTTGTAGTATTCCTGCAGGTGCTCCTGGGCGACAGCTTGCACAGCAAGTGTTCTGCCATATGGGGCCCTGGGCACGGCGCCACTGCTGCTAGATGCGTTTGGCACGTCAGGCCTGCTGTCCGGGAGCCGATTAAAGCATGCGGCTCTGAGTGGCAAGGGAAGACAAGACTCCCATACCATATGCAGTTAATCCTAGATCGCAGGCAAGGAGCAAAATGGGTTCAAATCTGACCTCCAAGATTAGAGGCAGGGAAGCTACAAAACTTAAACCTGAATTATCATGAATGTGATTGTGATAGGATGTTACAGACTAGGGAAGACTGAAAAAGAGGGAAGTGTTTCAGTACAAACATTTGAAAGTCTGTGTTTAGTTTTCCCTGCAGGAACTGACATGAACACCTTTCTGCCCTTACAGCTACATTTATAGGAGGCTACCTGTGTGAAGGAGCTAAATGTTTCTAACACAGCTTTGACAGCAGACACATTAGAATAAAGAATTGCAGAAAGATTCACAAAATAGTTTTGATTTTGTTGAGAAATGGATAGATTTCCAAAAAAATTTGCTATAGATTTTTCATGAAATTCTTTACAGTAACAGTGCTCACACATCATTTAGTTGCATCCTTAAGTATGCTTCAGTTTAACAAGGTTTTTGTCTTTTTACTCCCTCTTCACTAATTTCCAACTAAATAAGGCAACATTCTTCAGTAAAAGCATGACTTAATTCTCATGTGATTATTTGCTAGACATTATATTTTATTTGCTTCTTAAAACATTTTATCTGGAAATAAGATTATGTGATTAATGTAACAAACTGCACAGCAAGTAGTAAACAGTCACAGTGGAAAGATTATGAGCTAAAATGTCTACATAGGGATGAGACTGCAAATATTTGTGAAATAGAAGAATTCAACAGAAGAGGGGCATAAATACACTATTTACATTTACAACCAGAAAGACTGCAGTTCTAAAACAAAACTTTATAGTAAAGTAAACTCCATACTGACATGCTGTGTGTTGCATTGCACGTGATGCCCCAAGAGAATATCTATTTTAATTAAACATCATATTTTCAGGGTGTCTACTTCAGGCATTGTATTTACATCCTACATATTAAACTGCCTTGCAGAAAAGATCTGGCACCTAAGAGTTTTGGCAAGAAAGGAACATTTAATTAGGTCTACACACAAATTGGCTTGAACTTTTGAATATTAATAACCTTCTCACATTCCTGGAGTCACTGGTTACATTAATTACTGTTTGATGTGTATAAGCAAAAAAACTGTCATTGATCCCTTAAATCTGTTGCAACTAATTAAATCAATTGCTAACTACAAATGCAGGTATACAGTTTCAGTAGGACCTCTTTGATTATCTAGCTTCAGCTAAGGTTTTCATAAAGGACTTGAGAGTTCTCAACATCAACAACGTAGTTAGGCAATATTTTAATGAAAGAGCATCCAAAAGAATGACACATAACCCAGCCAATGTGTGAGACAACAGAGGTACCTAACTGAATCCACTCCCCATGTTAATAAACTAGCAAAGTAATGTCCTGGTAAGATTCATGGGATTCAGAAAAATACAACATTGACTATAAATACTGCAACCTTTAAACATCATTCCTCAAGCCAGAGCCAAATAGATGGTATCAGCTTCAGGTAACAGGAACTTTAATTGTGGTACCATTTTACAGTCACTCTGTCACATGCATTAAAAAAAAAAAAGCATCAATGTTTAGTAAGAAGGTTTTGTAACAGTATGTAGTACAAGCATAGAACCAGAAAGTTGTTGTAGGTGATGAAGAAAGCAAATAGCAGGCAGTGGCAAGTATTGTAAGGCCATCTCTCAGGTACCTTATACCTGTCCCCTGAGACTGGTGGCAGCCTGGGTACAGCCAGCTAGGCACTTTGGCTTTGAAACCATGGAGGAATGGCCAGCTGCTGAGGAGGCACCTGGCCACTCTGACCACCGGCTCCAACTCACTGCAGGAGTCCCCGCTGCCTGGTGGGACCATCTCTCTCATGGCATATGGCAAAGGGAAAGCCGTACATGAGACACCAATGTTTATTAGAGCTCCTTTTAGATGCTAGCAATTGGGAAGGTGTTTTGGAAATAGTGGGGTTAAAAGAGGAACTCCTGAAGACTCCAGACACGCAGACAGAACAAATCACAGAAAACCCCTGCATCATTCCCAATTTTCCTGTCCAGTGACTGGATGAAGCACAATGAAGGATCTTGACACCTCCTGTTAAAAGAGATCAATTTCCTTGTCAATAAGGAAAAGGGACACAGAGTCTGGATAGAATATTTTCTGATGCTGAATGGGTCTTTTGGATTAAACATGTGATAAGAGACAAGAGGATAATCACTTCCTGGTTGTGCTGAATATTATCTAATCCTGTAGGTGTAAACAGGACTGAGAAGTGCTTACAGTACAGGTAGGGACTCCTGCTCAGTACTGCACAGCTTTTTCAGATGCAAGAGACAAACCACTATTTGGAAAGACTGGCTATCTTTGCTCAGGGCAAACAGCAGCAATTCAGATAGGAGAGAAATGCAGTGAAATGGCATTGCCATAATGGTACAACACTGGCACCCAGTGGTTTCAAAAAGAGCCGATTCTTGTTTTTCTTTTTAGGAAGTGTTTTCTTTTGAAAGATTCCTGCCGAGTCTTCTTGGTTAGGAGACTTGACACACTTTGCCAGCTAAGATCAGAGGAAAGACTGTGAATTCTTCACAAACAAGACAGCAGAAAGTTTCTTTTCAATTATTCTTCATTGAGTTTTGGCACTCAGCAATGTCATTTATTACAGCAAGAAAAAAGAAGATGCAAGAGTGTTTCAGTCCAATAGAGTCCATAATGGCTTGGCAAACTAGAGACCTTCAGTCCCCTCAGATTCTGTCTGGGTTTATACCAGGAAAGCTGTTTTTCTGCAGTGAATCCCCTTCTTCTTCAAAAGATTTTTTGTCCCAGTATTCCTGTCCTTAACTCACCTTTATGCCATATCCCATTTTCTGTTTACCTAGGAAAGTACTCTATACAAGAAAATACTACCCCTAAACTTTTTTCTTGGTGCTAAGCTAAGAGGTGAAGATTATCTTTTGATTTGACATGTGTTTCTTAAAATTGTAGTGAGCTTTATATAGTTAGTAGAGAGTTTTTATAGTATCAGTGAGAATAAGAAAAAATGCTTTTAGTCCATTATTTGTCACAGAATATGTACTGTTGTGGCTTCCCCATACAAGCCAAGCAATTTTTCTTAATCTGCAATAGTTATGTGAACGACATATGCACAGGCACAGAGACCAAATAAGTAGCTTGATTCTCAAGTCTCATCAGACATCTCATGGTTTCAGCTGTTATGAAGGTCTGAAAGTGAAACAAATTGAGTAAGATATGTAGGTTGCAAGGGCAAAACACAGAAAATAGAGGGGGGCAGCCATCCTCTGCTCTTCTCAACAGGAATCCAAGGACTCGGGGACCATCATCTGCACGATTTCACCAGGGAAACATGTGGACAAGACAGAAGGGGAAAGATTTTCACATTCATCCCTTTTGTGGAGGTGGTGACACCAAATCCATGATTTTTTCCACTTCTTTGAAGCTCAGCAAGCCATTTGATATCACCTGAAAAACCTATCCTGATGGACACAAAAGGAAGAGCCAAAAAACCGGTTGACACACATTAGCTTATTTGCATTGCAGGAAGCAAGCCAAAGCTTTCCTCCCTTCAGATAAGGAAGTAGTCAAAAAGACCGTGAAAATAGCTTTTGTGAGGGGCCTTGCAGGGGTATGGGAGAAAGAAAGGAACAGGCACTGACTTGTTTATGCAGGACTTAAACAATAGCAAAGAGTAGAGATATTAAGCTGGGAACACAGCTGGCCGAAACACATGGCTTTGCAATAGAATTCAAGGAGTTAGTGGATGTTGTCCAGAAGAGCACTGCATGGAGCAGGCACAGAAGGCAGCTCCTTGAGAAATATGGTAACAGCCATAACTCTAAAAAGAGCCTTTCTTTAGTCCACACTGAATATAGGTTGAGTGTGCTTGTGTGTGCACACACATGCTCTACAGCAGACTGAAATTCCTCACTTGTCTGTGCTTCCACTCTGACCTATGACTGTGGGAAAGTAGTCCCTTCAGGGTCATGCTTTTGCCCTCCAGAGTAAGGCAGACAACTGAGGTGGCATATTGGTGGGTTTTGTGATAGGGACTTGTCCATCCAACTATAGCATCATTTGATTGCAACAGACTTGATCCAGGCTCAAGGTATCAACATGACCATAAAAGCCTCTGTAGGTCATTACTAATATAATGCGCTTTTGCTATTTTGGGGGGGGGGGTTAACAATTTTGTCCTGAAATTATGGCTTTTAGATGTCTGTCTCAAAGTAAACATCAAACGAAGTATTGATTTAAAATTTTAATCCCTCAATGTATTTAAGCACATTTTCACAAATGTAAACATATTTTGCTGGACTAGGATCTTTACTGAAGCAATAATGCAAATAAAATTACACAAATCATAAAAAGAAACACTGGAGACTTCATTGACATTCCATTCTTTACAACACTTGTCTAATCCTAAAATGCCCTGGCCTTGCACCAGTACAAAGAAAAGAAAGATGTAATTATCATTTTATTCTGCTTGACAAAACAACATAAAACTGGATAGTTCTGTTAAGTTAAAGGATGATGAGAGAACACAGCTTACAGGATGAGACATGTTAGAGCTTGAAACATCCCCCTATATCCATCTTCTCAGATTTTCCTAAGAAGCACTTGCATACTTGCCTACATTTGACTCAGCTCACTCACACGCAATGCTCCAATTTATTTCCATGAGAAAAGAAAGAATACAATAAGCCAAATACATTCCAGGAAAATGGCTTAGATTCAGGCCTGTATTATAGCAGATAATGCAGTTGCCATTGGACAGAAGATCATAAAGACTACTATCTGACTTGATCAATGTTTGTTTTATCTCTTCCTCTTTTTGCTCCAGCACTTATACCTCCTTCAGACAGAAAGGACTTTTTTATTTAATTAGAAAAACAACAGAATAAAGTAAATATTTTTCCTTTTCTTTTACATTTGATCAGTATTCAGGATTATAAATTCCACTGTATTAAATATCATTCAAACATGAGACCAGATGTCTTCATGTTTACAACACATTCTTTTGGCATAGCTTTTCAAACCACAGCCAGTCTTGGAAAATCTGAATATGAATGCTTTCATGCAAGTTGTCTCCAGTGTCTTCTTAGCCCAGGCAATTTAAAACCATGTTGTTTTAAATCAAGATCCCCAGTTATGCATTCTGATCTCATTATCCTAAAAAACTCTATAATTCAGATATTAGCCTAGCTTTCATATCTTGTTCTCTTTATAGCCTGGAAAACTTAAGTGCTTTGATTTAAGCAGGTGCTTTTCTGAAAATGAACTCAGACAATCTGAATGAAATGGTTTAACTGACATGCTATTTTCATTTTTGTAGGGAGACAGTGCTGACGCAGCAGCACTCGAAGAACTATGGTGTCCTTCCTCGGGTAAGGGAACAGAAACCTTTCCAATTTCAAAGTCTGCTCTAGGTGCCAGGTGAATATGGCACCCTAGCATGTACCTCTCTAACCATTGCATTTCATTCTTCACAGCTGTGAAAAAACCTCAGCTGGTGCTCACCCTGTGCCCTTTTAAGGATGCCAGTGTCCTGTGGAGAAAGTTCAAGGATAATTATCCATTGTCTAATTGAGCAGGCACCTACACAGTTCTCACACCGTCTTATGGCAGCATAGGTTCTTTATCCCTCCTTAACCTCCTCAAGAAGAGTTTTGCACTCAGTTCAAAAGTACATAGCACTGACGGGCAAAGAAAAATTCCTTAGCTTAGACAGGCAAAGAAACACAACCTAGTGTGATTTTTCCCTCATGGTTCAGTTTCTTCCCTCATCCAAAGTCAGAAAGCATAACCCAGGGGCTTAGAAAACTGGATTTTAACAGGAAATGCTTAGTGGCTTGAGTGGATATGATCACTAGAAATACAGGATTTTTTTTCTTGGATTCTAACTTTCAAATGCAGCTTTGTTTTCTGTATTTGTCATAAAGCTTGAAAAGCATTTTTCTTAGAAAGATACTCATTAAGACAAGGACTCAAGGAACCAGTGTTTTCAGAGGGACGTGTGTCTTACTGCTGCCTCAATAGATGGTCATTCATAGCTAAAATGCCTGTGCCTGAGGTAAATTTGCAAGGATTAACAGAATGGAGAGCTGTCACACATCTGAGCTGGAAAGACAACTTGTAATCTCAGTGAAGCATTTACACTTATACATAAAGCAGGCAATTAAATAGACGCCATGAGCTCCACAGTCTCTGTTATTCATGCCAGATGCTGAACTTGCCTGCCACACAGATTTCTGAGAAATCTCTTAACTTTAAGACATATTTCCAGTTACAGTGACAGCAGTTAACTACACAGAAAAGAACAAGGCCTGCCCTTGCAGCAAAACTCCTTATGCTAGGCCTAAGAACTGTACCCTAAAATTGCCAGGAGTGCAGACAGTTGCTGATTTGATAAGAACCAAGCAAGGTTTTGTTTTGTACTGTGTTTTTCTTTTTTCTTTGCCATTTCTTGAGCTCTGTCTCTTGTTACATCAGAGCACGGCTTTGTTTTTTATTGTCTAGACTCTTATTCAAAATCAAAAATCAATAAAACCTATATTAAAATTAAACCCTGTTATGTATCCTTTTATCATAATGCCTTGGGGACCTACTTTTGAGCTTAGATAATCCTTACATAAAAAACTTTTTTCCTCTTAAGATTATAGTTCTAAGCAAGCAAATCTGAGGCCTTATATTTTGGAGCCAATACTGTATAGACTTCTGATTAAGGATGGTGACTTCTTTACTTCAAGCTTCCGGAAATACTGCTTATTTTATAATGCAAGTGTTGTTTCTGTTGTTTGTTTTATGATCAAGGCAGATCTTGTGTGAACAATATTTGAAATTTTAATTTATTACTGAAGCCTGTAGGCCACAATTCTGAGGACCGATCTTTATAAATTCATGTAAGTTTCAAGAGCTCAGTGTGAAGAAAGTCCTGAATATGCTATCAGAAATAAATGATCCAGCAGATGAAGAGCTGGAGAAAAAATCTTTACATATGGAGAAATTCATCAAAGGAAACCTGCTTTTATGGACACCTTTATGATAGCAGGGACCTGGACTCAGTGTCACAAGGTGGATGGATCAAGTGCTAGGACTCTCTTAGAGTGGCAGCAGACTTGCCTTATCCTGCTTTCATCCCCTCCACATCGTAACACCAATTTAAATCCTTCCGAAATCCAGTCACTTTTCTTGGAAACTATTTAATATATTGAATAGAAGTGCTACCTTGGCTAGATAGAGACAAAATGTAGGCAGTCAGTGCCCTGTGCTCTCTGGGGAAGTGGCAGCCAGCCAGGAGGTACAGGTGGGAGACTCCAACGAACAGCTCAGCCAGGTAATATTTACTCAATACATTTTCCAAATGGGTCATAGCTGTGTGGGTCTAAGTCAGGTGAAGAGACAGAGGGCACCACAGCATTATCCAGAAACATGGAGTTCCTCACAGGCCTGACTCATTTTTCTGAATTGAATGGCAGCAAGATCTGAGGGCAAGCATGGCTAAAATTGTTCTGAGGGAAGTGGTCTAGCACAAAGCTTGGGTGGATCTCAGCCCAGCTCCTGGCCTCTCTCAAATTTCCTGCTTCACCGTGACTGTCTCTTGGAGCCCAGATACCACATTTTCTGTAAGCTGCATGTGCACAACGGGAAAACAAATCCATCTTCTGAGTCAATCCTGCACTCCTCAGTGCAACCCAGTATGAAATGCAACATGCTGGTAATTTGGAGAGGCTTGCAATGTCTGAGGTGTCTCTGCCAAGTAGTGTGCCATGCATTTAAATGAAACAAAGTTATGTAGTTCAGTCATATGTACTAAAAATCATAAATCATGAGCTTTTTTGCATTTTAAAATTCAAAATCAGAATCTGAGAGTTTCCAATGCTTTCACATCCTAGAGAAAAACAGAATTCAGATGTTGTCCAAAATACAGAAAATAGATAAGCACTACTCAGGTAACTTACTGAGTATGCTAGATTTGTATGATTCACAAAGCTTTAAAAAAGAAACTCTGAATATTCAAGGCCCTCTTTTAAAACATATCACAAAGCTGTGTATTCAGAATGGTTTGTTGGTAGCTGCTGTTCAATGCCACACTCACAAGAACTCAGGCATACATTTTTTTTACCCCAGGTGCTCAACTTAGCACCCAAGAGAAAATCCAGAATCCTTGTTCTAGATACACATTACCATTTATTCATGTCTGCTTCTTCAGACATTCTTCAAAGGGGCATGACTTGTAGGACTATCAATTCAGGACATTTCTTCTCTCCTGCCCTTCTTGGTAAAGTGTTAGAAGAGGAAGAGCAAGCAGTGGACTCCTTGCAGAGGGAAAGAGGCTGCATGTGTAAGTTTATATGCATATATATGTAACTCATGGCTATGTATGACTTCCTTTTGATGTCCATAACATGTGCTACCTGCAGAGGCTCATAGAATCAACCCTCATCCATGGTTTGCTGCGACAAAGTTGTCAAGCTGATCACACCCAAGAAATTCATAACATTGACCAAGATATATATTTTTTTCTATACTTGGACATACAAATCAAACAACTGCTTTAATATAATCTGTGTAGACACATGCATGCCTAATGCATATAGGAATGCAAACATTTTCTAGAAATAATTAACCGGGCAACTGGATGTGAAACCTTACACTTCTGAAAAAGTTTTTTGAATAGATTCAGTGCAACATTTTAATCAGGGTTACTTTTGCCCTGTGATTTTTAAGGTGACAATTTGAGTCCAGCCCAGCTCAGCAGTAACTGCTATTAGGCAACAACTACTTGCTGACCTATAAAATCAACTGAGACAGTTAACTTGGGCCATACATTTCTAGAGTAGTGAAAATTGGAATAGCTTTTACTTTTAAAAAGGACAAAAGGAGAAGTGACCAGCAAATGCTGTAACTTCATTCTGGAATGCTTTCTTGGGTCAGTAGATATCCATCAAATGAGTTTTAAGATGTTTCCATTGAATGTCTTCTGCAATATTTTCTCCAATACTGAGTTTCACAATTTTTAAAGTAAGATATCACAAACTAATTTTAGCTGAAGTTTCCTATGTTTGTGAATGACAACATAGGATGGTATCATCCTACTTAATTCTACCAAACAGTAAAATGAGTTCTTTGGTACAAAGTTTACTCATGGGTTTTTTTTGGCTTTATTCCAACAGCATTCATTAAGATATGCAAGTAATTTGTTTCTCAGTAGAGTTTCATTCTCTTTTCATTAATTTAGGCAGACAGCAGGCTCACTATACTGAAAGCATATTAGCTGACTTTCAAGGAGGAGCCTACTATGTATGCATAATCATATGCAGCATACAGTTCTGCATATTTTACGTTCTTCTTATATCTCTAGTGATCAGAATTTGACAAAAGAGAAAACAGGATATAAAACAGGCTGTCAAAACTTTGCTTAACCTGGCATGGCAAATTTCTTTACTTTGTTCTACTGGGATTAGTTGTTTTGATCTTAAAAGTCCAATACAAGTCGTGTGATGTGCTTCTGTATGTAACATTATTCCTATTACTCACATCTCTAAAGCTATGTAGGAACTGAAAGTGTTTTATAATAAAAATGCCAGCAATGCTAAAGGACTGTAAATTCAGAAGACATTTGTTGTGTGGATGGCCGACAGAAAAGTCCGTAAGGCAGCTGTTTTCCATAGCTGCCCAGGCCTTTTTCCTTCTTTAATAATATTCTGCTTCTCCAAAAGATGTATAAGGACTTCACACCAGCCACCAGCAAATAAAAAAAATTTTGCTTGCCTAGTATCTCTCTAATCATTAATCTATACTTTTCAACACATATACAATCAGCATGTGACCTGGAAAGTGCTATGGGTTTAAGAAGCGATGTATGTTTTCTATATAGTATTGAAAACACAGAATCTGTAAATGTGAAAATTGCACATTCAGAGATGAATATTAAAGACCACAAACTTTAGATCTAGTTAAGTATTCTCCAGTTGCTGCAAAGCTCAGCAGTTTCATGTCAGCCCTCCAGGATTTTTGTGTACTTGCTTTCAGTGAGTTTCATCATACAAGTAGTGCAGGACATGCTGCCAAGACTTACAGACTCTCAATAGCTCTGCATAGCTGTGAAACACCCAGCTATATCTCATGCACTAATTTTCTTCACTCTGTACCACACAACCTACAACTCTTCCTTGAGAACTTTCAGGTTAGTCTGGAATAGAAATGAGAGAGAGTAGAAGCATATCAAGACAGTTAATAGTCCTTAACAATCCTGAGCAATCACCACGACTGACTAGTAAACAATGTTGAATAGATCACTATTGCTAGTTAAAAAACATTAATTTTAATAACATTTTTCTGAGTTTCCCAGAACTGCATTCACACCACTTCAGTATGGAAAGGTTTTTTACACATGAAACAGCTTAGAAATTTGCCCTCATAACACTGACACAGGAAAACGCTCAGGATGAGTGCCTGAGCAGCCTGGTTCACTCACTGGGCAAGGACAGATCACCCCAACAGGCAGGTCTGTTTTGTCACCCCATGGCAGAGCACACCAAGTAAACCAGTCCGGTCCGTCCTTTCCAAGCACGAGTATTTCACCTCGGTGTTCCACAGACTGAGTCGTTCTCAATACTGCAGTCATCTCCCAGTCCTTCTCATGATACCCAGCAGCCACACCATGTCCAAGCAGTGGCCTCACAGTTCCAGAAACCCCTTTTTCCCCAGCTTGGTAGACCGAAAAACGCTTTGCCTCCTTCCTCCTCTCTGGATGAGCCATCTTGCAGCCTTTCATGTGCTTGCCAGTCAGGCTACATAAGCCTCTCAGGTGTACAAGCTGACTGGGCCTGCCTAGTCACAAAGAGTCTACCTCACCACATATAGGTTAAAATGCTTGGCCATACTCAGCTGGAAAGAGTAGGAGAATGAACCTATTTTGCCGAGCCTCAATGCAATGCTATTGTTCTTTCCTACCAGTAAGCTCCACGGCAAAACCACAGAGGTTTGTTCAAGAGTTACAGCTGAGATCTTTACTTTACTGAGCAATTTTCTTACTTTTCTTTGGGACATTTATCTGGAAAAAGGCCAGATAGTAGAGGGCAGAGAGAGTCTCTAGTGGGTGAGCTAGTTAAAACTGTGTTTATAATAGAATTGGCTAGAGCACACTGATGTTTTTGTCATTTTGTGTTACTTGAGTTCAGCAACACCATCTGGGATAAGTTACTGTATGTTTGGTACTGGATTTATATTTGCCTTTTGTCCTGTGAAATGCATGATGCCGGCTTAGTATTTTTTCTGTTTGGTTTGGTCTATTGGAACTGCTGCAGCTTGTTAATGCTCCAGAAATTCCAGGAAGAGAGCTTCTGAACCTATGGCCTTAGTTTTTCTGGAGAAAGCTCTTACAAGTTAGACCACAACACACAGTATACATTTTTGCAAGTACAAATGTCTCAGTATTCAGGGTATGAGGAAATTTTATTGTATGATAATAAGCAGTACGTGTTTGGCTTGTATAGCCCTTATGAGCTTGTCTCTCAGCAGAGAAACTTAGGAGCAAAACAACAATGTGTTTTTCACTTTTCTACCAGACGTAGTCATATCGCTTACAGAGCTACCTAATTTGAGCACAGATTGATTTTTGCTTTCGTGCTATGAATTATATTGCAAAACAACAAAAAATGAGGCAATCAACCCAAAGAGCCAGGTTTTCTGAAGTTAGCCTTGATCTTCTGCTTCAGCTCTTAAACAGTTTTGGCCTGCAGGGATGGTCTAGTGTTTTCTACGAGTGCAGCTCTGTAGACTTAGCAATGTGGAACATGTCATTAAGCAACGGTCTACAAAAGAAGCAGAAGAAATGTCTGTGAGTGCTAAGGACCTAAAATGCCTGGGCTTTTTTTTCTTCTCTGCACCTCAGGCAACCCTTCATAAAGTGAGGCAATCAGCACTTCTCTATCCCATAGAGCAGGTAAGGAAAAAGGCAGAAACAACTGTCAGGAACTTAGATGTGAGGGTAAGAGGGGAAAGACTAGACAGTTAACAGGTGGAAGAAGGCTGGCTGACAGCTGAAAATACCAGACGCCCGCCCGGCTCACGCCCTGCCCTGCCGGAGGGACACGGCCGTATGGCCCGCGCGAGGTCCCGGAGGCGCCGCGGGCCAGGCGGTGCCCGGGCTGCTCCCAGCGCTCAGCCCCGCGGACTCCCACGGCTCCCACGGCCCCGCGGTCCTCTCCTCCGGCTGGCGCCGTGCTGTGAGCGTCAGCAGCGCGAAGGCCTCGAGCATCCCCTGCCCTGCGGTCAAGCGCAGGCTCGTTAAAACCGAAGGCAAAACCATCCTCCTGCCCGCTAAAACAAACGCTTTGGAAAACGTTGGCTGAGCGGTACTTTCTCCTTTTTGCAGCAGGTGGCGAAGCTGAGAGCCCAGCTCCTCGGCTTTTACGTGCTGACCACGCGTCAGGCTCCCCGCGGGAGCGCCCCTCCGCAGAGGTTTGTCCCCAGGGACGCCGGTTCTCTGGGAGGAGACACTTGTCCCCAGGGAAGCAAAACTGACCTCGTCTGTACTAAATATAGTCTCACTGTAATTTCAAATAACGGCATGGTAATTTGAGCTGAACTGCATCCAATATCTGAATGAACCAACATCATCTGTGATTACAGACGATTTGGCATGAAGTTTTAATGACAAAACAGTAGATTTAACTTTATAACCAGCAGGTGGCAGTTACAGATTGTTACAACTACTGTTTACTTCTGGTAACAGAGAATAACTCCAGATTCTGGCTTTTGCATCAGATGTAGCTTCCATTATTGACATTTGGCTACTTTAGCCATCATTCTCTCACTGAAAAAAGCTACCAAAAGGAAACCAGTTGATTGCTGCATGATTGGTAACAACTTGACAGGTTTCTTCCAGTTTTCAAATGCTGTCCTCAGTCATTCCCAGGAAAGCCTGACTGCTGTCAATAACTAGTTTATGTGTTGTATATTTTTGAATGCTTTTCTTCTGCTGTTTTTTGTCCTCTAAGGAGTCAAAAATAAGAAGCTTCAAACTATTTGGCAAGGAATTTTCTCTAGCATTTTAGTAACCAGAATGATTTACTTGGCTGTGTTTTGGTGAGACAAATCACTTGCCTTCTTCATTCTTTGATATCCAGTTTTTGGTGTTGACACATCTCCTAACTTTTGTATGCACATTATAATTTCCTTCAAGTCAGCATTGTAAATGAAAGATGAAAAAGCTATGTAACAGGTATTTTCTTGTAACTGAAAGATGAAAAGGTTATGTAACATATATTTTCTTTCCCACTCATTTAATTTGTCACACTACCATATCTCCAAGAACGGCTGTGCTCTTAAGAATTGGTGAGCATTTTGTGAATGGGATATCCTATTCATCACAAGTATTTTAATATGTTCTTACCTCCAGTCTCATAGGCATTACCGTGATTAAAGAAGCAATGACAACCCTTGAACTATTGCTTTTTTGAAGCACCACAAAGGTGGCACATGTAATTTATTAGCTTTTTCTGACACACTAAAATAACCCATGGTAAGAGTTTTGTTGGTGGCTTGGAACACCCATCACAGGACCTAGGTATAACGGAAAGAAAAGTATTTGTGTTTGTGACAAGATGGTGTTGTTTCTCCTATTTTAATGGATGTGTGGAACGCCCGAGGTGTTTGCTGTCACCAGAATATGTTCCTTATGTTTACTCCTATTTATTTCACAGTTTCTACAGAAGACAAGGGTATTTCTTAGTGACTCATTCTGGTCGTATATAAAAAATGCAATGCATCATTTTCTCTACCCTTTTTTTACTTATGTCCAATAGAACTGCATAAATGTTACCTCAAGACCCCAGGTTTATATTTTTAATAAACAACTTTTTATCTGAGAATCTTTAATGGCTTAGTTAATAGTTGCTCTTGCAATCCCCATGTATAAAACATGATTTCTTACCACTTTTCCCAATGAGTAAATCAAATTATCAAGCAATTGGCTTTCTGACCAAGGGTGGAAGCATATACTGTGAGCTCTATCAAGTAGTTGAACATTTCCATGCCTTAATTTGCCATCTGTAAAGCACAAAGAGAAAAGGGAAAGATTTATTAAGTACTGCCCTATGATACATTCTGGACTATTTTGAATCATTTCAGGGGGCAAGTTTTCAGGAAGACATTCTTGAATGTTCTCAAGACATTACCAAGACGTCTCAAGATATTCTCAAATGTTACCTCCTGCATAGACATGCGTGACATTAATATACATCTTAGCATGGATACAGACCTCATCCGGGTGCTACAGTTACTGAGCAGTAGTTAGCAGGCACAGCTTAATGCAGTAATATTGCCTTATTAAGTGTAAAGTATCCTATTTGAAGCATTAAACCCTATCCTGTACACTGCTAAGTCAACTACATACACTGAAGAGTTATGGCTTGGAGCCACATGATTTAAAATAAAAGAGGCTGTCCAAGCAGTCATGCCAAGTAAGGATTTGAAAGGCAGGAATGGCTATCCTTAACTGATACTGTCAATTGTTTATGAAGGAACTTCTACTTTCTTCCAAAATATGTACCTGAGTATGTACCACACTATTTTATATCATCAAAGGAGACAATGACACTAGATCTATGACTAGAAGGCCAAAAGAAGTCATTTAAATTCCTATAAAGTGCAAGGAAGAGAGCTTTTGTGAATTCAGCACTGCTCACAGTGTACCATCTCCTTTTAAAAAGAAAGAACCAACATTGATATAAAATTACCAAGATAATACAACACCTTGAGAAAAGCAAACAAATGCACCATAGGTTTTTGAACTGGGCTCTTGGAAAATGTGTGGGCCTGCATCTTGACTCCTTGTAGGAAAAAAAACACAGTGTTTTCCAGGCACCAAAAATCAGCTTCTAAGAAGGACTGAAGATAGCTGAGAAAAAACACTTGGCATACACATTAATCACAGCCTAGCTGGAAGTAGGAACACCTGTATTAATAACAATATTAGGACACAAGAAGTTTAAAATTGTGTTTGGGGTCTCTGGCATTTGAGTCCATCTTTAGGAAAGAGGCCAACAGGTCATATGGGATACTGAATTTGATATGGTGTCGGCTTGTAACCACTGTCTATAGATGCACATACACACACCTCTAAGGAGTGCTACTTATTCTTGCTCTGTAGCATTAGAAATTCATAACCTTTTGTTGCAAATAGTTTCTGTTAGAAGAGGGAGTACTAATCAAGAGTCCAATACAATTCCATTCCTTAAAATTCATGAGGTTTTCTTTCCAGCAGGACTTGACCTGTGCTGAAGAATTAGTGTATATTTAAAAGTCACAGTGTGAAAATACATGTTAGTTTTACAGAGTATTTCACCTTAGTTCAGAACTGCAGAGCCAGTACAACCCAGCAACAATCAACTTTTCACCTTTATAAAACATTTTTTGTAATCTCTAGGTTTTTATAAAAGGCAGTTATTTTCATCTGTGTCTCAAAAATAGGAAAGCTGAAGCCAGGAGAAATTCAATAAATAACACTGATGCAGAGAAGGTCTGTGGCAGAGTTGGAACTGGTCCCTAGTGTTTCTTGACCCATAAAGTTATGTTAGCACAATGCAATGACATGTACGTTCTTGAGCTAGATAAAGTCATGGAAGTAGCCCAAGTGACCATTCAAAATCTGTCTATGTGAAGTTATCTAGCCCCTTTAGGTTTCCACTGAACAGTAGCATCCTTGGAGCATTTTAATTTAAACCACCTGAGTTAGTGATAGTAGCCTACAGACTGATGTGCCATTCCCCAAATCTGCTTCTTTCCTCTAAGGACCGATAGCATGTCCACCATTAAGGATTTCCCTTAGTTATAAACTCTGACAGACTCCTCAGCAACTTAGACTAAAATGTGAAATTTTCAGATTGGAGCTTTTGAAAAGGCAGCTCTGGGTATTGAAATATCTGGATGATTTAGTTAGAAAGGGAAATTAGAAAGCTACAGACTTTTTAAACCAAAATACCTTAAATTAATCTTCTAAGATTGTACACAGGGTTACAAATAGCTTGTTTTGCAAAAGTACCAAGTACATCTCCCACTTGCAGTAAACCAGGATCCTATTGATTATGATCAGGCATTTAAGAGTCCAATTGTAAGCAACCATCATGAGTAAGTTTATGTTAAATTGTCTGCATGAGTGCTGTAAACTGTTCAACAGTGTTCTTAGCCCTGCAAGCCTTGACATTTTCTCAGGAGACATTCAGCAAAATTGTACTGCTATGACTCAGCTGTGGTTGCAAAGAGAGGTGGAACATGTCGTAATACAGCTTCACTAGCAGACAAACCATTAACATCTCCAACTTCTTAGCACTGAGATACTGCTGCTTTTCTGTAATTAAATGTTGTGAGCCTGTTTTTTTTCCTCTGGGACAAAGGTTTGGATTTTTTTTTTAAACTCTAATGCGCTGGGAGTTTCCAAGCAGATGAATTAGTGTCTCCCTGAACTCTTCTACGTACTGACAAAGCAATCAGTTTTCAACTAGCCCAAAACACCTATTCTTTTGCATTTCCTAGGCCCTCTGTAAATTCACTCTTCATTAAAGAGGTAATCACTGTTGCTTTCCATCACCACAATCTGTCTCTCCCATCAGTCCCCATCTCCTGGAACTCAAATTTTTCCTTCCTTCTGTGAAAAATAACAGAGCTGATGGTCTTAGAGTAAGTGCTACTAACAATCTTCTAAGCAGGATTAAAAAAAATAAGAAAATCTTATCCTTAAGTGAAGTGGTTAAAAAACAAGATGTAAGTGAAATTCAAAAGATCTAAGCTGAAAACTGAGGTTATTTAGAAAATGTGTGACTGTCCTTCAGAGAAAAGGCATTAAAGTTAGAGATAGAGATAGAAAAATAGTGGTCAATGAATAAGTTATTTCACAAATGCTTTATTCCAATAATCTACCAAATGTTAAATGAAGGTGAAAAAAATGCTGAGAAGATAATTGAGTTAACCCTGGCAGTAGATAGACTCTACATGCCCCTCATAATTTAGCAGAGCAATATACACCAACTGCTAATTAAAAGGAAGTTAGAAGGTCCTACAATAAGTGTAGTCAGCATGACACAACAATGCATTCTGGGACAGCTTTGTCAAAGCTGGGTGGCTCATGCAAGGAGAAAACAATGCTGAAGGAAGCTGCTTGAAATAGTTCTTGCTGTGCTGAATGCCTGATACAGTCTAGGGATGGAGAAATTCAGTTTACAGTTCTGCAGCTAAGGCTGCCTCAGGCCTCCTGAACCCAATAGAAAGATAGGCAAACACATTTAGAAGTTATTCCATTCTCATTTATCTGCATCTTATAAATATATCAGTATAAAGTCATTCTTTATCCCTACATTCTTTCATCTTACACTGTGACAAAGCTAGAATAAAAACTTTGTTTCTAAATAATTCACATTATTGGTATTGCTTCTTTGTATGGCTCTAGCCATCAGTAGTGCTACCGCTAAGAACTGACACAAGATTCACAACTGAAGTAGAACAGACTAGTAGCAATAAATGCATGTGCACATATAAGGATGATGTTTGTGACTCCTGTCTTCCTAGAGCCAGAGGAGCTAAATGAATGTGCTTTTCTTTAAACAACAAAAAGTAAGTATTAACAGCAGAGCAACATCTTGGCTAAAGAAAAGGCCACTGAAAAAAGAATACATAAATACTAATCTTTACCCCAGCTAAATCCTAGTGGGCTGTCAGAAAAACTATTACATAACTTAAGCGAGATATAGTTGTAAAAATGCTGTATTATGAAAGTTCCCCACTTTGACACATTAATGATACACGGTCATTATCACCTTTAATTACAGGTTCGATTTTTTTCTTGCAGACCAGGTAGAGACTTGCATTGCTCTTTTGCTATTTGGTTTAAAGGCCCTAGTGTGAAGCTGGGTCTTTCTCTTCCATTCTAAATACAAACACCTGAGTAAGAACATAAAGCATAGACAGAGCCAGTGATTTTCACACAGGTGAAAAATCTATATTGAATATGTGAGTAGAATTTATTTTACTCATAAGAAAACATAATTTGCACAGCATTTCCTACAAAAAACATAAGTAATGCAAGCTGTGTGCTTGGATTCTAGCAGTTTGTCCCATTGCTGAGCCTTGTGTTGTATTAACAAGTGTCTTTTTTGCTACTTTCATCTTGTAGATCTGAAGCCAATTTTTTCAGGAAACTCAAAATAAAATGGAGAGATCCCTAGCACAGAAGACAGCAATAACACACATCTGATGTCAGTTCCCACCTGAGACAGGGAAGATGTTCTCCATGCCGTCACAAGGAAGTACAGATGTGTCTGGCTCTTGTCAGTTTTGGTTTGTTTCATACAGCTAATGAATAGTAAAAGCCTATCTGGAGAATATGAATAGCACTTCCCCTTTCCTGCCTAGCAGCTGAGATTCATTCTTCCTTTAAAGTCCTTTCATCCCTCTGAGCTAAATCAGACCAAAGTGGTATAAACACTCTGTTTGGGGTTCACAGTTCCTCAGGAAGGGCCAGCAAACCCTGCCACCTCTACCTCTTCCCTTGCTCACCTGCCAAGTCTCATTCTGCCTGAAATCCCATTGCAACCTCCCAGTACCTGGATCTTATGAAATCGCATGGCCATGACGCAGTCCCTGCTGTGCCAACGGCCAGAGCTCAGCAGTTCTGTTGCCTACTGCCTAGTTTTATCTAGCACGTAGGGAGTTACAGTCAGGAGAAAAGAGGCCAGCATAATACAGCAGTTAGACTATGTCTGCTCCCCAGCAAGGTCACTTTCAGCCCAGAACTCCAGTGAAATACACTTATTCAGCACAGTGTTAGGAGCCTTTCCTCACTGCCTGAGGACAGGCACATATAAACCTTTGTCCTGGGAATTGCTACTCTGGTCTTTGGTCCTGCCTGCTGCTCTTTACTTTGCTTGGTCTCCTGGATACCCCTTGCTCTGTCATATTCTGCTCAAAGTTAAATATAACCATTTTGGCTATTTAAATTATTTTAGAATACATATAGTCTTTAGGACTTCATGCAGTTCTAGGCAACTCTGAAACAATATTTCTTCTCCTTTGTCTTCTTCCCAGGTTTTAACTTTTATAACCCAAAACTATCACTGGGGTACACTTAGCCAAAACCAGTTAACCCAGATTTCTCTGTTCTATTACAGTCATAAAATTCTGTCTTATACATTATGTGAGTACATATTTATACAACCCTCTCTTACATAACATGATTTCTTTTTTTTTAACATAAGTGTCTCCCAAACAATATATACCTCCAATATGCAAATTAAATATTTCAGGCTCACCCATGGGTGCCTCTCCTTTAATTTCTCTTTCTGTCCACCAGACAGCAATAAAATCCTTTCAACTTCTCTTTCCCTTTGGAATCCTTGGAGGAAAAAGTGACAGGTTTAAACCTAAGTCATCATGTTTACAGGAATGCAGTGAGAAGTCTTGCTTCTTGACAAAGTCAGAGCCTGCCGCAGTGGCTGCAAGATATGAACACCATGATGCACTGAAGTGATGCTGCTAGTGATAGGTCATGTTCACTCTATGGATTGAAGTAGAAGTGATCTCAGATCACCCCATCTGTATGGGTCCAGAAAGAAAAGATTTTAAGTACATCTTAATCATAATACAAAGAGATATAGCTGTTTTGCAAAAGCTCACTACTTCGGTTCGATTTGCCTTTTTTTTTAAGCAGAACAAGGTGTAAGTTGGTTTAAAATAACTAAACTTCTGAGCTGTGTATTTATCAAACCACTGGTGCATCAGACGGAACAAAAAAACCCACTGAGTTATCTAAAAGTATGAGCCGCTTGTGTTTAACCAAAACCCCACCAGTAATCTTCTCTTCAGCTTTACCCTAGCCCCAGTGGAATTTCAATTTATGTCTCTTACATAATCAGAGCACGCTTTCAGGAGAAAGTTTGACCCTGAGGGAGGCAGGAAGGCTGGAGAGACTTGCTAATAGTCATATGGTAAAAATAGTCTTTTCATAAGCACAGTATGAAACACAGAGAATGCCTTGAAACATACCCTAGCTGGCATCACAGACAGCCCAGCCAGAGATCAAAAGCATCCTTCTGCTCAAATGTAAAAGGGAAGAGAATCCTAAGATATTCTATAATAGTCCTCATGAGTCACCCCAGTGTGCTTATCAGTTTGTCACAGGTCGTCCTCTGAAATGGCATCCCTTTCTCACCTGGCACAGAAGCACACCCCTTTCCTGGGCATTCAGGTTCTCAGGCACCCCTTCCCTCCTTAAAAGCAGAATATACTAGTTTCAGTCTCATTTCCAGCTCCTCATTCCTGTAAGGAAGACCCCTTCCCAAGATAGCTAATCCCACACCCTTATTCCAGGCATCTCACTGCCCTTGTATTTCTTCTCTTGCAAAATATAACCGAGTCTTATGATCTCTGGGGACCAATAATTTTTCCAGGAGTTGGGAGAGCAGCAATTTCTTTCCTGTTTTTCCCCAAACAACATATCTAGTTTTCCTACCCTTTCTGCAGGTTGTCTGTCTCTTTAATCTTCTCTTGTCTGGCAATGGCAGGAGGTCTGTGCTGCTTCATCCTTGGAGGACTAAGGATTTTCATTGTCATTCTTGCAAATGAACTACTTGCAGCTGTAAACTTTCCCATCAAGTATGGAGCTGCTTATCTTGCTTCCATGTGATATAAAAAAGGCACTAGTAATGTGGGATGCTTTTTTTTTTTTCACTGAAGTACAGAGAACAAAATATATACAAGTTAAAAGTCATCTCCTGTTAATGGGATGAACATGTGGGGTGTGGGGAGAAGACACTCACAGTCTTTTTTATGATTGGGGAAAAGTGATATTATGAAACAATAAAACAAAATGGTAGTGGTCAAGCATTAACACAGGACTATCACTGTTATGAAAATAAAATACCTGTATAAATTTGCTAAGTGTACCTAAAGCCACAGCTAGTCTTAAGTGGACATCTAAAGTACAATTATACCTGGAAAAAATAAATCAGCGATACTATTGTTCATTTCAAAATAGAAACCCCAGATAAATCCAAGATATCAATAATGTCTAGAATTCTGTGCCAAACTGTAACTACCTACTAACATCAAAACAAATTCTTGTTTATATAAAAAAAGTCCTTGCTGTAATCCATACTTGAAATTAGAAACAGTTTAGCAAAAGATGCCATAGACTTGATGATGGAAGAGATGAAAAGCAGCGATCATAAGGAGAGTAGAGAGGTTTTGATAGAGCTTTCACATCTTCCTTTTTGGGTAGAATTTTACAGTCTTGCCTATTTCTCCTGAACCTACCTGCCTACCTACCTTCCTTCCTTCCTTTCTTTCCTGCCTTCCTTCCTTCCTTCTTTCCTTGTCTTCCTTTCTTCCTTCTTTCCTTCCTTCCTTCTTTCCTTCTTTGTCTTCCTCCCTCCTTTCCACCTTCCTTCCTTCTTTCCTTCCTTCCTTCCTTCTTGCCTGCCTGCCCTGCCTGCCTGCCTGCCTGCCTGCCTGCCTTTGGATGGCTGCACTATCAGCGTTGTCTCTAAGCCGCAGCAGCTGGACCTCCAGGAAGGAGAGGTGACCTCAGGGCCCTGATCGTGTCTCTCAGGGTTGTCATGTCTCCTTTTACTGCTCACCGTACAACTCTTACTCACTGTACAAACACCTACACAAAAAAGAGAGGAGGTCTGTCCCAGATGTAAGTGGCAGTAGACCGTTCAGAGGGTATCAGGCCCCTGGCTGGCATTTATGCCTTTGGGAATCTCCCACAAGATGGCTGCTTTAAGGAGTTCACAAAGTAAAGAAGTAAGTAAATTATAAGTGATGTGAAGGCTCTGGAGGGAAGTGTAAGTGAAAATAAAGTCAGACAACACAGCTCAACTCCTAACTGATATTTGTGAGAGCAGGGCAGTGAAATACCTCATGGCAAAAATCATACATGCAGCCCACGTTTCTATTTACCTGCTTGCACTGGAAAACACTGAAGATAGCACTCTGGTGTGTGGTCTCTGAAGGGAGAGATATACCGGCAGACACAGAAAAGCCACTTAGCTAGAGTCTCTAGGCATACAAAAGTTAAATCATGGAGAACAAAAATCCCCCTTCAAAAATACTGACTTACTTTACTTACATTTC
This sequence comes from Apteryx rowi, assembly GCF_003343035.1. Taxonomy (NCBI): domain Eukaryota; kingdom Metazoa; phylum Chordata; class Aves; order Apterygiformes; family Apterygidae; genus Apteryx; species Apteryx rowi. The sequence continues at coordinate 108,288 of NW_020448108.1, read as the reverse complement.
TCCCTGTAGTGTCTTCTCAAGTTCTCCATTCTGGGGCTGTCACTGTAAAAAGTAAAGACAAGTGCCAATGCCTAGGCATTTCGGTCAAACTGAGGTCGAGCTCTAAATCAAATGACAGTTGCATGTGGCTATACCAAGGCATACCATACCTTATTCCAATAGGTAAGCTACACCAGGTGTTCGGATTTCAAATTCAAGCCATTTTAATTTTCTGTCTCTTCCCTGTCAGTGTCTGAACCACTGCTCCTTCCATCAAACCTACAGTGCAAGTGGTAGATTGTCTGATCTCTCTTTAGGTGCTAAATGTGATAGGAAAAGATGTTGCTGGCTCACCAGTGTTTTTGGCAGAAAACAAGCATTTTTTACTTTAGCAGAGAAAGTGATGTACCCAAAGAGCAGAGAATCCTGAATGGCGGGGAAAGGCTTTCTGGTTCTGTAGTGTCTGAGTATCCTCAGCTTCTTCCACTAGACTAGTTCTGACAAGTAGTCACAAAACAGTCTACAAAATGGCATCATGCCAAACTGGACATTTACCAAGTTCATTCCACTAGAGGCACAGATTTAAACAGCTCATTCCAAAAAAGCCCCCATCAGCAGGCAGACTGTGATATTAAATAAAGACTGGTCATTTCTTCTTTCTGGAAACATGACATTTATTTTAATTACAATATGGGAGGGGTCTTGTGATTAAGATCCTGGTCTGCATTTGGTGTCACTGATCTACATTCAAAGAGAATGCATTCATCCCTATTGTTGCAATATCTTCTATGCTTAGCTTTGTGCATTTTCTTTAATGACTCTATATTTCTGTTGGTGAAACTAGGATAATCATTTTTCCCTATGAAGAAATGTGAGAATGTATTTGTGTAAGGCGTCTTCATACGTAGTTACTGGCAGAAGCAGGAGTGATAGGGTCTTCAAGCATGGAAAAAATTTACAGAGCCTGTTAACTGTTCTTCTCTGTGTCCATGATGTCTAGGACAAGCACTGAGCTGAAATTACAGCAAGATAGAAGCAGGCTGGACTGTAGAAAAAACTTTCTGACACAGAAGGGTAGTGATGCATTGGATTAGACCACACAGGAAGGGCTGGAGGCCTGACTACTGAAGGTTGTTAAAAACATTTTAGACAAACACATCTAGCCTGACATAAGTAGAAATGACTGTGACTCAAGGAAAGGAAATGGTTTAGAGTCCTGTTTCGTTTGTGGGCTGGCCCAAAGAGATGATCCAAAAGGCTAAATGATCCTTCAGTTGCAAAAGGCCATGAGATCCCTGTCTCAATGACTTCTCAGTGTCCTTTAGGAATCCCTTATCTTGTAAGTCTCTATAAATATAGAAGCTATTGTTGCTCATGAGGGGATATTTTTGTTTTTGTTTTCTTGTAATGTCAAGAAATGTGCAAAGCTAAGGTGAATAAAAATATGGGCAGAAAACCATTCAAGGATTCTGAAAACAGAAATGAATCATGCAGTGAGAGAGGAGGAGAAGAAAAACCCATGAAGGCAAAATGCAGATTTCAGACAGGCTTCCTGAATCAAACTGATCATTAATTGAATGCCGCTGCAGCCAGTGCTGGTACCAGTGGATTGAAGCATCATGATGCATGTAAGAACAGAAATGTCCCTCAGCTGCCATCTGTCATTGACAGCCAGATCCTCCCCTGTGGATCTTCCTAAGAGCAGCCAAGTTTGTTGTCCTTGTGCACTACAGACATCTGTAACATTCCTGCCTGTGTGGGAGGACTGAAAGATGGGAGGAATTTGGCCATCGGTGATGTTCTCCTCAGTTCCTTCCTGAATGGAAAACTGGAATGATTCTGAGCTGAACAGGGACCCCTCAAGCAGTGTTCCTGTCAAATTAAAATTCATTCTCATATTCTCAGCCTTACCGAATGCCCTTTGAACTACTATGGCACTGACATGCTGCATTGTAGTAACAGAAACCCAGTGATTTACTCAAGCAAATCCCTTGATGCAGAAGACTCTTTGAAGTTATGTATTTAGGCTAGGATTTTATAAAGGTTAACCTGGCTCACTTTGAAAGTGAAGTTCCTGTTGGTTTCTCTGAGAACTGTGAGTACTTTTCTTGCAGTCTAGTCTCTTTAGAGGTACTAGTCATTGTTTTCAATCATATGTTATATCAAATTATTAAGACCAATAGCACTTTCAGCTAGAAATAAAATCACTACTATCTGTTAATTTTCTACCCATGGGAATTCACCTCTCAAAATTCTCAAATGTCATCCTTCTTTCCACCTTCTCTTCAGAAGGAAAAAAATTACAGATTATTTTACCTGATGAAAATCCTAGAATGTTGTGTTCCTTCCACAGTAGCCCAAGTACTGATAAACCCTCTAAACACACACTACTGAATATTCTTAAAGAGAAATGCTTCCTCTCCAAGTTTGTAATATACCCCAGAGGATAGTCCTGACACAACAAGCAGGGAGCACACGTGACATCTCATGTTTCAAGTTCTGGGTTTTTTAATTTTTTTAAGTAAATTAAATGTTTAAGCTTGTTTAGTGCTACAGACCCAAGTCTTTGTTGCAGCAACAGAGAAAACTTTTTAATGGTTAAGTGGACATGAAGAATGCATAAAAGCATGAATCTGTTCATCATTCACAGCAACTTGGGGGTCCAGTGAAGACTACCTATCAGCTTACCAATGAATGCTATTTGCATTCATGTTTGTGAGGTATGTATAACATTACAGGTCCTAGCTAGAATAGTTTCTTGGTTTGTTTCCTGTAGTTTTCAATGTCCTTAATTACCTTTTCACAAAACCCTTTCTCTGAGCTGTCATGCTGGCCTGCTACCTCTTAGCTCTATTCCTCTGTATAAATCATGTAACTTTTTGCTCCATCTGCTACTGTTGAGTTAAACTGCCATCAGAGATTAATTATTTAACAATAAGATTTCAGATCCTTAGGAACAAATATGTCATTACTTCTGGGTTTTTTTGTGCTATAATTATCACTTTCTCAGCCCAAGGCATCTCCCTTTGAAGTCCTCCCAAATTTCCAACATTTAAGAGACAGAGAAGCTCTCAGGAGCCTGCTTTTGGTTCCACAGCATCTCACCATACCCTTGCCTGTTGCCTGTTTAGCATTCACAGCAAACTGAGGGCACTCAGTACTTTTGAACCTACTCATCTACTACAAATCTTATCATAATGTTAAGTCTTTTAATTAAATTATAAATAATTCTGTGGAAAATTAAATGATGCTTATTACACTTGCTAATCCAGGTTCAGCTGAGGTCTGGCTCTCACTGAACACACATTGTGAACACACATTCAATTCTTACTTGAGTGAGTTTCCGCCCAAAGCAGATGGGAAAGGACAAAGTATGGGAGGAGAAAACACTAACTCACTTAAAACTAATCCAACAGGAAAAAAAAGAAAAAGGATTAGTTGTAACTTGATCAGAGTTCTGATGCAATTGTCCTTGATCTTACATCCAGCAGAAAGCTTGGTTTATAAGCACTACAGGGATAGCGCAGGAGTAGGAACAAGAAGCTCATGCTGTAAGGCCTCGTTTGGGACCTAGTTTATGCCAATTTAAAGTGCTTCTGGAATTACAATAAAAGATTGACACTCTTTGTCTGTGGGCTGCATTAAGAAGAATTTCAGAGCATTTTCTTTAATGCGTAGAAAGACGGTTTCCACAGCCCAGTGGCATGTGGCATCTTGTTATGCTGAGGTAACGTGGACATATGTCAGGGCCCTGGGAGTTTCTTGTGGGTCTGTCCATTGAATCACTCTGCTTTTCTAAAGGGAAAAAGCATCACTTTGCTTTTCTAGGGGGCTAGAGAGCTGCTAACTGCTGTTTCTCCAAAGTCTCAGATGAGAGCCTGGGATAAAGCAAGTCATCTGCCTCACTGCTCGTAGGCAGGTGTCACTGCAACTGTTCCATTTGTGGCAGCTTTTGCATCAGGAGGAAGCTATACTTGAACCAAACTGCGCACAGAGGAACCTGTGCCCCGATGTGCTGCTTTCACACCGCTAGAGGGAAGCGTCAGAGTGCCTCGGTCGTGCGTGTTTACCTCGTCTTCAAATACGATGAGTATCACAAGCTTCTGCCTGGAATCTGTTATCTTCACAACTGTAAAATCCCTGTGCGTGAGTGCATGGATATAGCACATAAGTTTTAAAAGGGCTATTTATATTAAAAGGCCTTTTATTCAGATACCCAAATGTTTCTGTTAAAATATGTTAATCTTTTCACTAACCCTATCAGTCGGCTTTTATTTAACACTTTCCTAGTTTTTCGGGTTTTTTTCCCTTCAACTGTTCCTCTGAGTTCATTCAAAAATACATTCCTGTAGTCCATAAAAATATTTATAACGTTTTTCTCAATCTCTAAATCTTTCTTTCCCTGTGTACATAACACAATCTGATAACACCTGGCTAACAGGAACAGAATCTGCATAGTGGAGTTTTACATTTCAAAAACTTATGTTTTAAATGTTGATTTTAGAAATTAAAATATAGTTCTAACAAAAGGTGTCTTTGGATTTCCATCATTCTAAATTTTGAAGTGACTCCTCGTTGTGATTTTTTAAGACTGGTTTTAGTTGAAAATAAGTGTCTTGCTAGAGAATTTAATCTAATTAAAAAATGCAATAGTTTACACATCTCTATTTTAATCTTAATTTGTTAAGAGACAAGAAGCATCCGGAAAGCTTGAATTTCAGAATAAATAAGAATCTTTGAAGATATTTGAAGGATACATCACAGGAATTTTTGTTTGGGTACATTTCTGGAAATTACTTTTCTAAAATTTTTAAAAGCATATAAATATCAAGTTTCCTTCAGCAATAATTTAAACTTTTTTATTATTTTCTACAGATATTGCATATGTATATTTTAGTTATTTTGATAAAAAATTTCTAATCCATCTTTACAAACATTAATGAAAATGTATGTCTTTACCAATATTGACAGTGATATTGCTCATAAAACTTTTAAATATCTTTATTTTCACTCCATTGGTCCTAAAAGTTACTGTTGAATTACAGAATGAAATGGAAACCATGCAGCTTAACTGACCACCTGAGCATTGTAAACAATTAACAAATAATAATAATACTTGGCAAACAGTTTGCAACACAGCCAACAGAAATAAATTTGTGAACATAAAATTAGTTGATGTACTTCATTTAAATCAGTAGAATTTACCTCTTTTTTCAGATGCAGAGGTCCTTTTAAGAGAGAAAGCCAAAAAACTGCATTATTGCATTGAACGAATCAAGTAGCAGTATGCAGAACCTAGTTAATCTATAGTAGACTGATTCTAACAGGGTTAATAATCTAATTTGGAGTAAGACACAATGTAAACAAGTTAATGCAAATGTATCTGAGTACAGATAATTTGCAAAGAGGAAAAGGAACAAATGAACAGGGAAAATTATTAGGTTTGAGATGACCATCTCATTTTATTCAAGTCTATTTCTGATTTCCTTTTGATAGGTAGTGTTGTAGATGGAGCTGAAGAGTGTATATATTTTATTACTCTCAAAGCTCTCACTCTTTTCTTTTTACCATGGTGCATGTACTTAAATTGCAAAATAACACTCATTACTTTCCTGTTTAAAATTTTCAGGGCTTAAATACTGAGGTGGTAATGTTCTTCCCAAATAGCTAGGATGGATTGTTAAACCAAATAAACACCAGTCATTCCAGTCCATCCATCTTTATTTCACAATTCCCAGACCAATTCTTATGGATGGCTGCTCTCCATGTAGATGGCCACTCTCCAGGAGGTCTGAACGTGGTGAAAGACAAGTAGCTATAAAGGTAATATATGATCTCTACAGTCCTTGAATCACTGTATCAATGTCATGTGAATATTTAACAGTCCTGTTAAAGAAAATAGGATCAGTCGGATAATCTACTGGCTGCAGTAGTATTTAACAAGTTGTAATCCTTAGCTTTCCTGCCAGCAAATTCTTCATTAAGCACAAGATATCCTAAAACAAACCACCACTAAAACCTCTCCAGATGATAATATATAAAGAGTTCTTTTAGGCAGATAATTGTTGCCAAAAATGTTGTGCATGGCAATTTTTCTCTTCTCTTTCTTCCACTTAGTCAAGCTGAAATACTCTAAAGGCTTCCATATATCGAAAACTGTGATTTAGGTGAAATATTTATAGTGAGGCACAGGGACACTCAATACAAATAGGGTTTAGGATTTCACTATAAACACAGAATTCCAACCTGAAATCTTTTTATACATGTTGCTCTTTTATGAGTGAATCCCAACAGGTTTTTTAATTGATCTACAACCACTTTCAAGATGAACTGGGCACACATGGCATCAAGTAATTTTTTCATGTGTTGTTGATGCCATAAATAGTGTAACCCAAGCATTTTGACTAACTTTCCTAATGAGAATTTGGGCTGAGCACCTGAAATCTGAAGAAGATACAAGGAAATATTCAGCATAGCTCAATCACAACTGAAGTTCCACACTGATTGTGGCTTCAGCAAACCAAAACAGTCCGCAGCCCCTTCTTGTCTTTATTGTACCAGCATACTTGGGCATAGGTCCATTTCACCCATGCATGTAGCAAGGTGCTTCTCAGATAAGCTGTCATACACACCCAGGAACTGAGAAATCAAAGCTGTAGGATCATAAAATAATTCAGGTTGGAGGAGACTTCAGGAGGTCACCTAGTCCAAGCTCTGCTTTTATGGTTTGCCTTACATAGGTGACCCTTTCTTGCCCTGGAGCTGCAAATCTCTGCTCCCCCAGGCCCAGCTATTTTTCCATGCTTATTCCCACAGCCTGGATTCATCAGCAATCCAAGGCAATTTCCCTGCAGGCATCAGATGTTGCCTCAGGGTCAGAAGCAACAGGGCAGTGAACTAATATACTCCCATTGCTCTTCCAGCTTTGAGCTGGCAGGGTCACACACTCTGCCTTTAGCAGTCCCAGAGTGGGGCTGCCCCTAATACGACTGCTGCTTCCTCAGAGATTTTCTGCAGAGGTGCAGGGGGGATTTCCACCCTGCCCAGGGAGGAGGCTGCAGAAGAGGGGGAAGAGGGAAGGAGGAGGTGGAACAGCTGCAGCAGCTGGAGTTGTGAGAATCAGCTTGCCTAGCAACCCCCTTTCTTAGGAAGGGACACCTCATTCAGCCACAACAGCAACATCAGAAGCGGCTCTGACACTTGCTGAGCTTGATGCGTGTTAGGGAACATGAGCGCTGTCAAAACACCTGCCCTTAGGCTCCGAAGCCTCCTCAGTTTTTTGGTAGGTAAACTACATAGCTTCTCTTACCAGAACTTTTTCCTGTGCACTGTGCACACCTAAAGAATTGTGCATGGCTTATTGCAGTAAGACAGCCACTAATACCATGCATTTGCTGAGTGTTCCTAATATAATTTATTTTACTAATATAGAAACTAAGTGTAATAGCAGAATACATTGGAAAAATCAATTCTATAATTCTAACTTATTCCACGAATACAGGCATAAGTAATTGCATAATCTATTAGATGATTCTTCTCCAATAATATATAGAAAAATAATATCAGATTATATTAATAGAACCTATTACCTTTTAATTATTTGTGCAATAAGACCAGAATGAATTACGATAGCATATTCTGTTCTGTTTATATAATTATATGTAGCCTGGAGTTTACATTTTATTATATGATTTACATATATGTGTGTATGAAATAATGTATAGTGTATAATGTATACAGGTATAATGTATATTATGTTACTTTGCAATTCAATCCGTATGTTACTATGAGGCTATATTCTCCCTGTAATAAGCATATGTAATCTTAATATGATCTATAATTATATATCATGTTATAATATGTACATGATTAACAGATACATTGTGTTATTAAAACATAACAAAAAGCAGCTCTTTAAAAGAATTCAGGTGTAAACAATTAAAAGAAAATGGGCAGTTTAGGGAGGGGGGTGATATTTTAAAAGCACACTCACAAATTCTTTAAATCAAATGTCTCTCTGCAGACAAACTTAAAATCCTCTGCTCTCTGTAGAGGGACCTATCTGCAGGAGAAGGATTAGCTGAGTCCCCTCACTGTTTCATGACTTATTTCTGGACAGACCAAAATAATCTAGTGACCCAGTTTGTACACTGCTAGGAAGCTGTCATTTTTTGTTCCGGAAGACTGAGGAGACAAAGAAAAATAAGACAGGTTCAGTTTCTGTGTTTGGTTTATTTTTTTAAAAAGAACTACAAACTGTGGATGGAACTTATCATTCCTGTCCCCATACTGTGTTTTACAGGTTTATTCATACGATTTTTTTTTTATGGCAGGTGATATTAGTGGAGGGCTGGCATGATCTGGATAACAAAGACTATGATTGTTGGCCCCTGGAAAAACCAGATGAGTATAACATGCTAGACTGTGGAGGTGAGTGAGTCCTAAAGTTGCTTGGGGAAGAACATCTCAAGCTTGGGGAATGGTTGAGAACCTGGGACTGATAAACTCAAGCTAATACTTAACTCATAACAAATTTATGTGTGGAAGAAGGCATCTGAGTCAGTGACAACCTCTCTTTCTAGAGGAATAAGTGAAAGGAAATGGTCAAAAGATACTCCTGAGTAATTGCTTATCAAGTATTCATTGGTTCCGAAGGAAAAGTAATAGCAACAACTGAATCCCTTCCCCCACACGAAATTGAAATCATTGTGTTCAACTAGGGCATTTTATTTCTCATTAGGAAACCAAAAGCAGCTTAACCCAAGCAACACAGACAGGCAGTTCTGCATTGCAGTAAAGCCTATGGAGTCATTACTGAAATTTTGCAGTGTCAGTTCAAAAGCAGACTGTGTATAAACCCTCCAGCCAATAAGTAAAATTACCATATCTATTTTTCATGCTTTTCCCCCTTGATCAAAATTATGTTACATAAGTTCTTAAAAGCATCTTAGATCTTTAACTATTTATTCTAGTCAGCTTCAAAAATGAATTTATGGAGATAGGATAATCAAAAATGGAAGAAATTTTTTTACATGGAAAACTCATGGTTTGAGATTGAAAAATAATTAAGGGGTAATTGAAATACTAGAAATTCCATTTAAATGTAAGAGGAACCTTTTCTACTGTAAGAGTAATTGGATACTGGAACAGTTTGCCCAGGGTTGTTGTGGATTCTCCATTCCTGAAGATATTTAAAACCTGAGCAACCTGTTCTGTATCACCCTGCTTTGAGCAAGGACGTGGACTAGGCAATATCCGGAGGTGCTTTCCAGTTTCAACTGTTCTGTGATTCTGTGACTCTGTAACTGGGAATAAAGGGCTTAATAACTGATGTAAAAGAACAATTTTGTATGTGTTGGAAAAGATCAGACCAGACACAAAATTTTCCAATATGGCTTAGGGGAAAAATAAGAACACTTTAGAAACTCTTATATTAATAAAACACTCTGGGAAAAATACTGCTGGGTCATGCTCTGAGCTCAATATGATAGTTAAACACTCTCTTAAAAGTTCAGATTGAAGACTGAAGTTCAAAGACTATCTAGACAATTATCAGCTAAGTCTTTTATCCCTGTGTGAATTTACTATTTCTTTAACATTAAAACAATTATTTATCAAACAGATGACTTGTTTAAAGCTATTCTTGCTAATAAATCAAAGTGTGAACTGAGTACAAAGGAAACCAATATGAGTAGGTTGCTTAATTAATATATGCCCTCTGCCATCAATTTTATAATGAACTCCAAGTGTTGTCCTGCCTTTCTTTGTGATAATTCCTTGCCAGCTTATGGGCATTGTTAAAAGCAAAGCATGAAGCAAATGCTGTTGTGGATTTAACTTGCAACCCGAGATCTGCAAAGAATTTACATGTGTGCATATCTAGCACTGAAAAAAAGGGATTTGTTCATTTTTGTGAGACCTTTAGAGAGAAGGAATGTTGTTCTAGAAAGCAATTCATCTGAAGTTTATGCTGGCCTTATACCTTCATTCTCTCACATCGTCTGAAGCTCAGCCCTCTCTTACCTTTTAGTGAAAATCTTACTAGAATTCTGTGTAAATCTTTGTGTTGCAGTGTCTCTCAAAGTATCAGCATTTACAATCATTGTTTATTTTTCAAGAGAGCTGTGAAATCTAAAGGTTACTTTACAATTCCTTTATATCTGAAAGGGAGTTATGTTCAAGTGAAAAAATAACAGCTTACTTCATTAACAATACAAGTGAAACATATGTTAATACAAACAACTTCAGAGTAGTAAAAGAGTTTATAATTGGCAAAAAAAAAAAGCAAAGTTTCTTGAAAGGCAGATTTACCCATCCTCTACAGAAGAAGGGATTTAAAATTTCCTGCCAAACTGAGAGCTACACACCTGCATGATGTAAGTGGTTTGACATGACAGGGATAAAACCTGCATTCAACAGTATGGAAAGAGGTGGGTGAACTGAGTGGAAGAATTTTGATGATGTCTTTTGAGAATATGGATTGAAAACCTCTTCCCACCTCTAAACATACTTCATTCCCAGGGTTAGAGTGAGTAATATGATGGTCCAGGGACAAAAAGAGATGATACGGATAAATTATTTGTCCCTGTAAGAGCATGGAAAGGGAAAATTACAGATGCTTGAGCAGTGGTCCTCCCACTATCCTCCGTTCTAGCTGTGATACAGTTTTGTAAAATTGTAAAATTCTTTCCTAATAAGGTCTTCTCATGAGATTACAGGTTTGGACTGGATTCCGTGTGTGCTGCTGTTGTCTCTTCTTTTTCCATAATGAGGTATGCCCCCATAGTGAAAGCAGCCAAAAATGAAGAGCAATGTTTATTGCCTGATCTGGAAAGAAAGCAAGTATATCAGCACAAGCAGCACTGAATAACAGTAGGAGTAAAGCTACTACAAATAAGATGACTTGGTTCTTGATCATAATTATCCAATTGCTTAATCTTCTCTAAGTAAATGTCAGAATCATTCTGTTAATGAGAATTTGTGTTTATCTATACTGCCACTGAAATGGATGACTATTTTCGACTCAGAAAAAGCAATAGGAACAAAAGTTGAAAATTACATTTTCCTTTCACTTCATTCCCTACTACAGAGGAAGTTCTACAGGTATATGCAACTGTACAGTGGAAAATGATGTCAAATATGTTGGTCCATACTTGTATTATTCCTAGGCCTGGAAATGGCATGGATCCAAAGGCCTCCAGAAAAGGCTGTGAGTGGGGAGTTCTTCAATGTGACCTATGCAGTCGTTGCTTCTGATGGCTTTTATGAATATGCGGTGCAAAATGGAATCCTTTCTCACAGGTATTACCTCCTACAAAAATGTTTTCATGGTCATGAGTCAATGGGGATTCTGCATATACAGACATTTTCTGTAACATAACTGGAACACACACCCTGGGGCTCCTCACTAATTCCTTGCATCTCTTGAGGTCTCTTCTAATTCTGTTTGCCATGGTATTTCTCCCTTTGCAATTTTTTTTTTTTTCTCACAGCTGCTACCATGGCGTGTTCTCCTGCATGGTCAAGGATAGTGCATGGCATCCTGTATCTATACTACTGTCTTGGTGCACCTCTGAACGTTGCTTTTTGCCTTCTCTACCCCAAAGAATTTACAACTGAAATTCTTGCACGGTGGATCTCAATATAAGTGGGTCCTATAACTGTTTTAATAATAAGTGTATTTGAACCACACAACATAAATACARAAARAAAAAAAAAAAAAAAGGCTGAACCAAATCTTGAATCCACTGAATTCAGTGATGAAATTCTTTTGATATGTGCAATTGAAATTAGCCCAAATGTGTATATATCAACTCAGAGACTGTGCTAGTAAAAGTAGACAAAAAAGATTAAGCAAAGAATATTTGTGTGTACAACTCCAGATCCCTAAAAGGCTAACGCTCCCTGATCTTACACTGTGGTCTGTACAGAGCAGCACTCCATGCATATAGAGCAATGACTAGGATTGAGTCTGTAGCCATATTTCCCCACTTTCTATACTGTATTTGGTTAATGTAAAAAGGTGTTTATGGAAAAACTCACATTTCATACAAAAAGGTCCTCTGCCAGTCTCAGTGTTCACTTTGCAAAGTTCACTTTTGCAAAAGCTGTTATCTGCAGAGATTTTCTTAAATACCGAAAGATGACTTACAAATCTGTTTGCAGTGGCAAAAAGTCAGTGTCATATTTTGATCATCTGAGTACTATGGTTACACTGTTTTATAAAATTTGTTTTTCACATTTTCCATATTTTCTCAATACTGGTAGTTCCAAGAATTTGACTGTAAAACAGTTTTTCTTACTGCCTGCAAATGAATCTGTTGCTCTTGTCTTTCCAAGGAGATCCATTCCCTTAAATCTATAAGGGACTTCAGAAAATTCTTTGTATACTTACTTATACATATATTGTATGGGAAAGAGATGACAAATATTGAAAAGAGAGGTATCAATGCTGCAGGTTTTTAAGAGGGATCAAATTTTCACCTTATTGTAAGTACAAGAGTATATGGCTGGCTCTGAAGCTTACAGTGGCCGAGCCAAATATGACTGCAGTTGGCAAGCCATTGTATTGGCTTCAGCAGAATTGAATGAGTCCCTAATAAAGATGTTTAAGTGAAAGAAAGCTGCAGAATGCAGGGTAAATTTTAAAAAGCAATCATGAAGAGAAATGCCTGATGGAATTAGTTTCCAATTTGCTTAAACATTTTCTTTTGAACACACAATTTCAGCTCAGAGGCCAATAGATATTAATATCTAATCTGCTTAGATATCTGAGGATTTATGAATTTGCCTATCTCAGTTATCAATCATGTCTGTGCTTTTGTAAATAAGGCCCTAAATATGATCTGTGTCAGTCTGATCCCCTATGCTGTGTTTATATGTTACAATGTAGTCTTCTTTCTTAACTCTATTAATTACTAGCTAGTTTGCACTTCTTGCAATAAAAACAAAAGAAAAAAAAGTCCTGTTTTTCTGGCATTGCTTTGAATACAGAGAGTATATACAAACATGCAAGTGCATAACATTCAAACCAAACCCAATGACTAAGCCTGGCAATATTTAGAGAGTAAACTGTGTTGGGAGAAATGGTTTCAAGTGCTTCAAATCTGTCTCATCAGGGTGATAGAAAACTCAGAGAAACAATTGTTCAACTGAAAGTGGAACTCAGCAGAGTGGGGAAAAGTGTTGCGACAGTGACACACATTCCCATGTAGCTACATTCATCTTTCTGTGATGAACTTTTACAAGCCCTGCCTCTTTTTGCAGAACAGTCTATTCATAAAATCAAATTTTTGCTTTAAATATTTTTGATTTGGCAATCATATCTGATATTATTGTCCAAAATAGTAATTATCCTTGGCTGTTTGGGCTGTGGAGCAAAGACTGAAGCTGAACAGTATGTATGAATCACATGCATTGATGAAGGTATACACTTGAAAACACTGAGAATGAAAGTAGCCAGGGACACGTATTTCTGCTAGGGAAAGTACAGTAATGGTACGTGCTTCTGTGACAGATGTAGCACTGCCAAGCTGCCCCATCTGGTGGAGCAGTCAGGATGGAGAGATAAGTGGAGGTTGGCAGCTGCTTGGGGCATAGCATCTGCCAGAACTCCCTACTGCATAGCAGCAGATGGTGGTCCAGTTGACGGCAGCATTCGCTGCTCTAGAACGCCTTCAACCAAAACTAAAACAAAAGGAAAAAGAAGTGCTGAAACAATGTTTCTCTTGCTGCGTGTGTCTGTGCTTCTAATTTTTCTGTGCAGGATAAAGAACAGGCTCTCATGTGCTTGTTAAAATTTTGAGGAAGGAAGAATGAATTTAAAATTTTTTCTCTTTCTTTCTTGCTTTCTCTCTCTGCTGCTTGGCTAGCAATGCGACTGCTGCAAAGGAATTCTGCGAGGAGCAGGAGTGCCCTGACAATTGGAAAGATGCAAATGGAGAGAACTGCTGTGTCCACCATGCCAACATTCACTCCTGTCCTTTGGCCTTCATGGTTAGTATGACAGTGTGAGTTTATGAGCTCTTTTCTTGCTACTGGAAGAGATAGTGCAATAACCAAGTTCAACTTCAAGAAGTCTTTCTGAAATTACAATTAGGTCAGATCTCTAGTTCACTAAAAATACCGTAAAGATATCTGCTAGTTTTGGAAAGTTTTGAACAAGACATTGAGCTTGCAAAGCAAATGGCTGGATTTTTGGACAAGGTGGTATTCAGAATCTCTCATTATGCAAGATATGGCCAGTTTCATCTCTTTGAGATTACTTGCCTCAAAGGTAGCTTGCCTTTATATAGCTACATCCTTCTGTGTGAAAGCTCAAATCCTCAACAGGAGCTCTAGCTTGCTTCTTGCCTGTCCCATGCCTATGGGAGATGCTTTATTATTGACTCCCTGTGCCCTAGCTGATCCCAGGAATTTGATTTAAAAGAGGAATCACCGCTGAAAACTTAAAATCAAAGCTTTTGGCTAAAACCATAGTAGAGAACTTAAGTATCCCACCATGTGGTGAATTTTCCAATATTTCTTACTTCCACAATTAATTCTGCTTGGAATCAAGGTGTGGGAAAAGTGAAAGGATGTAGCCAACATGCACTGAACAGAACAGAGCGGTTGAGGTTGGAAGGGACATTTAAAAATCATCTAGTCCAACCCCCCTGCTCAAGCAGGGTCACCTACAGCAGGTTTCCCAGGACCATGTCCAGATGTCTTTTGAAGATTTCCAAGGATGGAGACTCCACAATCTCTCTGGGCAGCCTGTTCCAGTGCTCAGTCACCCTCACAGTAAACAGGCTTTTCCTTATTCTCAGATTAAATTTCTTGTGTTTCAGTTTGTGCCTGTTGCCTCTCATCCTGTCAGTGGGCACCACTGAGAAGAGTCTGGCCCCATCCTCTTTACATTCACCCTTCAGGTATTTATATACATTGATAAAATCCTCCCTCAGCCTTCTCTTCTCCAGGCTGAACAGGCCCAGCTCTCGCAGCCTCTCCTCATGGGAGACATGCTCCAGTCCCTTCATCATCTTCCTGGCCCATCACTGGACTCACTGCAGTAGCTCCATGTCTCTCTTACGCTGGAGAGCCCAGAACTGGACACTGCACACCAGATGTGGCCTCACCAGGGCTGAGCAGAGGGGGAGGATCACCTCCCTCGACCTGCTGGCAACGCTCTGCCTAATGCAACCCAGGATACCATTGGCCTCCTTTGCCACAAGGGCACACTGCTGGCTCTTGGTCCACCAGGTACCACAGGTCCTTCTTTGGAGGGCTGCATTGTCCAGCTTCGTTCAAAATTTCAAATATTTCAATTCCTGCTTAGAAAAGGCCAGTCTATACAGGTTGGCGGTCATACAGCAAGAACATCAGAGGAATGTCATTGCATAGGATTGAACTTGTATTTCAAAGAAAGCTCTTTCCCTTACGCTGGCTTTTTGTTTGTTTTGGGGTATTTTTTTTTTAGTGTCATCACTTCTAAAGCATTTTACTTTGGCTAGCATGAACTCCACTTCTTTTATTTTGGTGCGTGTCCTACAGTATATTGAGAGAAATGCCTGAAGAAATATCTGAAGTTAGGAGACAAACAATCTTTTCAAACAAACAAAGCAATGCCAGATCCTCATATAGCCATAATAATCCTCTGTGGCTGCAGTTGCTGAGAAGTTTACTTCCTAGCAGGTTTAGTGAAAAATGCTCTGCAAACAGGCATTGACACAGAAGAAGTGCCTTGCTTACTTGTTAGAAAAAAAGAAAAAGCTGCCATATCAGAAGTCAAGCTGCAATGAAACCCTTTAGAAAAATACAAAATGTGGGATATAATTCAATGTCTGGTTACTCTATAGCAAATCCTGAATAAGTGTATTATCTTCATAGAATTACTCTGGATAAAATTTGGGACCAGGTTTTGGCTCATGTACTTTAAACCACAATGAGGTTTGTGAGATTTTTAATTCAGTGCAAGTGCAATTGCTTTTCTCTTACTGTCTTTTATTTTATCACAGAACAGTATTGCTTGTGCTTCAGCATTTTAATAGAATTGTTACAAGATATCATTTTGTTTGCTGTTACAGAACACAATTTTAACAAGGTAGAAGAGCGGGAGCTAGGATTTTCATTGTGTCATTGTTTAGTAACATAACCAATCTGTCTGATAAAGGGTAAAGGAGGAATATGTGGTCCATGGATTCCAGATGATGGCCAGATATTTACCCACACTTTGTCTACAGCTGGTAAAATGAGCCAAAGAAATTGGACTGCCAAGGTAAGGTACAGTTATTGCATATGGAGCTTTACACTAAGTTTCCTCTTTTTTTTCAGATCTGACTTCCTAGTAGTTTCATGCAGTTCATATGCATGGTTCGCTCCTCATTATTTGTGTTAGTGTCACATATGTGTAAGTGATGCATATGGCTGAATATTATCAATTCCCAATAGATTAAACTTGGATGCAATTGCTTTTCACACTACCAGTCTATAGGCAGCTAGTAAAAAGAACAGTGATAGGAGGGAATAAAATAGCCTAATGTGTCCATTTAAGACCTACATTACTGATATCCGGCACTACTGACTGCACTATAGCGTGGGTTAATATGATGATTAGGGGTTTTCTACAAAGCAGAAGTAAAAAGGAAGCAACTGTGACAGTATGCATAGGCTGGTAGCCTTGCCTGGTGAAAGGATACACACCAGTGAGGGAAATCAGACCTGCCCTTATGCAAGATGCATCTTTCCTGCTCCTCTTTGTCTCCCCAGGCAAGCTCCCTGCCAGTCCTGGTTCTGGAAAAAAGCAATCATTCTGTTGCAAGACACCACAATTGGATGACTGTTGTTGTAAGGTCATAGTGTATGCATGTGAAGTTTTGATGCTTTCTGCTTTGTTTGCTTGTTTGGCAGGTTGTTTTGGTTCACGTGGGTGTGACTTCTCTCATTGCACACATCAGAGTTGGGAGAATGCAAGTCGCTCTGGAAGCAAAAACCACAGTCCTTCCTGCAGTAGGTATGACATAGGATGAAGATGTGAGGGTATCACTTATTGACTGCAAAACTAAATGCTTTTATCGATATCATGCAAGGATATCAAGAGGAAATGTGACTCCTACCCCCTTTACAGTTGAATATAGAACAGGGCTCTTTCTAAAATTCTTCTTTCCTAATACCAGTCATCTGAAAAAATGAGCTTCTCCTTACCTGTGCATGAATATAGAACAGGAAGAGGCCACTCTTGTTGAATAGGTAAAGTCAAATACCACAGCCAACAGCTTCAGGCACTGCAAGGCTCATTCAGTTGTGATGGGGATGTGGAAATATTCTTCCAGCCTCTATGTTATGATGTTATGGACACTCTTCATCTGAAGGGGAGCAGACTAGCCTCAAATGTGCTGGTAAGACAGAAATCCAGCTCAGTACTATTGTTCACATTAACTTTCAATTGCTCCCAAAGCCCTCAGTGTTTTGTTCACTTTAGTAAA
This sequence comes from Apteryx rowi, assembly GCF_003343035.1. Taxonomy (NCBI): domain Eukaryota; kingdom Metazoa; phylum Chordata; class Aves; order Apterygiformes; family Apterygidae; genus Apteryx; species Apteryx rowi. Next base: position 90,847 of record NW_020448108.1, on the reverse strand, counting down.
GCTGTATATAGGTAAGTGGAAACAGTAACAATTCTCTTAACAATGTAAAACTAAAAAAAAGTGGATCTTATTTAATAATTGAAACACACAATCTGAAGAAAAATGTTGGGTAAAACAGAAATGTCATCACAGTACTCTCATTATCTACTCTTCTGGCTGTTTGTGAATATATTTCCCAATGTTATGAAAAAACAAACAAGCAAAAGCAACCCCCAAAGTGAATGAAAGTATTTAATGAATTCTGGGTGAATTTGCTATTAAATTTAAGACAGCTGCAGCTGACTTTTCAAGCAAAGTTACAATTTACCAAAAAAAAGTTTTGCAGCTCTAGTCCTTAGGCAGAGAATCCTGGTATTATAATGGAATCAGAAGAACCAGGAGGAGTTATTACAAAGTGGTGGTGGGGGGGGGTTGTTGATTTTTTTTTTCAAAAATAAGTAGTGACAGAATAATCCCTTCAGCTTTTTTCAAGAGGCTGAAGCACAGAATGCTATTAGCTTAGGTGCAGAAGTAAAACTGATACACCATTCAAGACATGGGAGATGAAGTTTTGACCTCTAGAGCTTTTGTTTTAAATCATATCTAATGTTGCTGATAATTTTCATGAGACTTTGGAGGAAAAAAAAAATCCTTGAAGTATGGATTGTAAGAATTCATTCTGCAGGAAGTCATTCACAGAACCCAGAGTCTTCTGCGGCTGCTGAGGAAGAGTTACCTACTTCTAGGGTCCCAAGGGCTAGATTAAATACACAGAATAAAAGAGAATCTTTGCCTTAAGGAACTTTGAGTCTCAGAAAGGCAGATGAATAATGGAAAACAGAGTAATAATGAAGTGGTACTATACACAAAACATGTCAAAGGTTCTCATGTCCTAAGCAATTTTGTCTAATTGGGGAGGCCTTGCATCACTTTGAAAGTCCAAATAATTCTTTCAGAGTCTGGGGTACTGTCTCTGGATTCTACAAAATTTATTCTTTCTGGTACTCTGAGGTGTCTGCAGCTCAAAGACTACGTGTTTATGTCTGAGTTCAGCCCTGAGGTTGGAGGAGGTTGCCTTAAAATATCCTCATATGTGTTTCCTTTTCTAACCAGTCTGTGGAGATGGCTTCTGTGAGGAAGAGGAAGGCTGCTCTACCTGCCCAGCTGATTGTGGGGAATGCCCACTGTCTGCTGATGCTAGGATAGCAATTGCCTTACCAATATGTTTAGTCTGCACTAGCTTCATTTTGACTATCATGGTAAGTGTTCTTTCTCTCCTCTTATTTGCTGTCTCTCACTTCCATTACTTGCTTATATAGAGTGCAGCTCGCTCTAAGTACAGGGACAGGTCTTCTGCATCCAGAAACTGCATGCTACAGAAGGAAGTAGAAGGGAGGAAAAAAAACTTTTTTGGCTTCTTTATGAGGAGAGACTAACTGAATCAGGAATTTTCATCCTGGAAGAGAGAAGACTTAAGAGGAATATAACAGAGGGATATATAATGGTAAAGAAAAGGTAGTTATTAACATTCATCACAACCTGAGAACTATCAGTGCCCGGTAAAGTTATCAGGCAGCAATTTTAAAACAGCGAAGAGTGCTTCTCCCTCAGAGTAAAAGTGTACTGCGAAATTAATTACTCCAGAATGCTGTGGAGGCCAGAAGTATACATGAATTCAAAAAGGAATTAGGTAACTTCATAAAGCAAATAGGTCCACCAGAGGCCATTAAATCTAATAGTTCAAATTCAGTTTCTAATGGAAAACATTCTGCTTGGGATATTTTTAACACTTTGATACCTGAACATTGTAAGGGAAAAATGCTAAGTTGTTCTTTCCTTTTACTGTTTTTATAGGCTCATTTTCTCAGTATAAGCAAGGGCACGGCACAGTTTTGTTCCATTAAAAACATTCAATTTTGCTCTAATAGTTATCAGTTATTATAATAGAATCCTGAAAGAAAAACAAAAAGGGGCATGAGCTGAGAGGAACGTATAAATACAGGAGAAGTACTTTTGGATCCCTTGGAATGAAAATGTCTGTATAAAGATAGGACAGCATAATATTATGGCTTATTATTTCACAATGCTTCTGGGAAACAAGATCTATATTCCTGAAATGTTTGCATCTTGAAAAAAATACATTTCTGAATGTCATGGCAAGCAGTTAGCAGGTGAATATTTGCAGATGTAGAGTCATTATATTGACTATGTAAATAATACAGTGGATGGCTTATTTGGGGTTTGGCTTATAAATCCTGCAAATTGATGGGCTCTTGTTACCTCAGAAACTGCTTCTCTTTTTGTCTCACTCTGCAGTTGTGGAGACCATCTGAAGTACTCAAGTGAGCTCAAAGGGAATGGGCAGGAGAAGGCTGGTGGCCCAGAAAGTAGGGTGCTACAAGGGCCCTCAGGCATTCACAGCTTGATTTTTGGCTCTATTCTATGCCTGTCTGTGTGGCTTTCAGAGTTAGGAAGCGAAGCACTTTTGAAAACTAGGCCTTAACCTCCCTGTGTCTCTGTTTCTCCTTTCAGCATTTGTAATCCATAGCACTGTTGTGATAATGTGATAATTGTGATAACTGTCCTGTAAAATCACATAATCTGATAGAAAAATTAAATTGAACAGATGAGAAGTTCAGACAAGCTTTAGTATACCATTTCAGTGAACAACAGTTGGCATTTCACAAAAAGCAAATGGAATTTCTATGACTTGCATAGATTTATCTAAAAGTTCTGTAACAAAACTTACCTATTATTGCTAATATTTTTCTGTAGGTTTTGAGAATTTTTTTAGGTTTATTTTCTTGCATTCCTGTGTAATCTTTCCTTCTACTAAATTCTACAATAGCATCTTCTTTTTTAGATGGTGGGTAAACAATGTAGGAAAGATTCTTTTTATTCAGTTCTATAATTTATAACATGTAAGAAGAACCATCTAGCATATCTAATGTATCCTTTAATCATTCAAGTAGGGGAGATGATTCCACTGTTCTCAGTGGCTATATCAAGCCCAGAGGTCACTTCTAGCTAAAATGACTTTGTTCAGCTACACCTTTGCAAGATAATAATGTAGCTATCTTTTCTCAGAAACACTTTGAAATAAGTGAAAGGACTTCATTTTGATTCAGTGAAGTCTGTATCAGTCATAAAGTTCTACCAAAATATTGACACAATCTCCATACCATGTTCCTCCAGTATTGTCTGGGTGTACTGTTTCAATGAATGCATCGTACCTAATCTTCAACACCAGAACTGGGTAGAGGGGTGGTAAAATGCTGCTTTGATTTTACATGTTGGTGTTGATTGCAGTTATAACAGCAGTATAATTTAATCTGCAACTCATCCTTTGAAAGCATGAGTTTATAAATTCTGTATTTATTGTGCATGTCAGCTTTTTAGTAAATCAGTTATCAGTAATATACAATATTCTTTATGACAAAGTATTTTATATAAGACTTTCATTTGTGGATTGATATGCCATGTACTGCTTCTTTTCTTAGGGTCAGGGTGTAATATGCTCTTGTCATGCACTTATGCAGCAAAGGACATTTCCATGATAGGAGGTGATGTGAAACACTCATCAATATCTGGGCTGAGATCTAAATGTACTGCATAAAAAATACTAACAAGAATGGAAAGAGTTTGTAGCCAATGCAAAATGTTATATCTGATTAGATTATAGAATATACAATATATAGTTTTTAGGATATTTGGTATTAGATCAGATTTCGGTCAGATGCAGCCTTTTATATTTGAAAAACTCATCTCTGTTTTAATTCCTTCAAAGCCAGTAAGGCTGCATCAGGAATGAATTTGATTTATTTTTGTAGTGGTTTCAGTATCAGAAACAGAAGATGTTTTGGGATGAAAGCTGGATTATAGACTTCACCTGCATCAAACAAGGTTAGTAATTTGTCACTTTGATACTATTGTCATTGTCATTAATTGTTTTGTGAAAGAATCTCACTCATAAGTATGTGTTCGTGTTATAGAGGTCTGACAAAAGATTAATCGATTTGCAAAATGTATATCCAAAATAATCATTACTGTAACCTCTGTGAACTGATCACTAGCATTTCTGGTTATTGAAACTTTAATTTTCAAAGTTATTTTAAATAGTTCCCTTATTATTTCTAGTGATTTGCCAATTAAAAAAATGCAGGCCTAGCACAAAATACACAGACAAGCTCTGGCCCTGGACAAAATAAACTGCAGTTGCTTCAGTGCATGTAACATTCTGTATAATTTTCAGCTGGTAGTAAAAGAAGCAATAGAAAGACACAGAGGGAAATCAGAAGCATGATCAAAAAATAGGACAACAAAAACTAATTTGAAAAATCCAAGATGAAAATCAGTTTTCTCGGGGAAGAGCCTAGAAAGCAACAATACTATTTAAGACCTAGGAGTAATAGTGAATAGCAACTTAAAGTAATGAGGGCTGATAAAAGTCATGAATTTGGCAACAAACAGTGTCTCTTCTAGGCAGAACTACTCAGAGACACCCATGGTAGCCTGAGATGAACAGCTGTCTAAATGGAAACACATCAGCAGTGCTGCAACCAGGCAATGCAGCCTATGCTGTGAAAAATTATTTTTTCAAGATAATTCCTTTTTTGGTGCATTGCACAATATAGATATAATCTTATTCTCAGAGCTATCTTAGGGATCCCTAGTGTATTCCTGGGTAGAATGTTGCAGAAAGGCTCCAAATGTCAATGTAATTTTTAACTGCACGTGGATAATACTATGGTGTGGGAACATGGCAGTCCTGGTTCAATGTGAGATGCTGAACGCCCTCTGCAACACTATATTGGATACTGATACCAGGGAGAGTTGAGAGGTTTGGGCAATACTTAGAACAATAGATCCAATTTGGGGCTTAATTTGAGTCGGTAAAATGATGTGTAATTCATTAAATCTGCTTCCAAATCCCTTTTTTTACCTTGAGCTGGTCAAGAGATATTAAAAAATATACATTGAGATTACTGATCTTTTTTCATCTGACTGTATTGTTGCTCTCCTCTAACTTCCCCCTGGTGTCATAATCACTTCCCACGACACTGTACTTTACAGTTTTCTAGGAGCTCCAAATAGCCTTGTTAAAATATGTCACAGAGCTTGCTCTGCTTCCCTGGGTTTTGTCCTTTGCATCAAAGTAGCAGCAAGGGCTGATTATCCTGAGAGCAGAAAAACTTGCATCAAATCCTAAAGTTTAGTGTGAGAGGTCTCTAGCAATGCATCACCTCTGGAGCTTTGTTACCTTTTGCATAGTAGTCACATTCTAAGCAATGCCCTTCTGTCTTAAGTATTAACAAGGCCAGTCCTGGATGCCAAGATTTGCAGAATTCCCTGTATTTGTTCACCTCAGGAGTCTCCATCTTTGCAATAACATGCATCTTCAGGTGTCCCTTCTCATCTCACATCCCATTTAGATCACATAGGATGGACAGCAACGGGAAGCATGATGAGCATCCCCCCTGCACCTAGTGACTCCAATGCCAGCAGTATTACTGCTCTGAGCACAGCAGCTGCTAATGTGCCCAAGAAACAGTACTTCACACAGACTGGAAGATAGTAAGCCAATATAGTACTTATTTTTTGTATTGCTATACTGTAGTTTCATTTTGGTTTATGTTTTTTGCCACATTACTATTAGCAAGTAGTACAAAAGCTTGTATTTTTCTTGTTAGGCCAAAACCAGTACAGTTAAGTACAGTCAGTACTCCTCTGACTTCTGTCTGACTTCTGACTTCTGTCAGAGGAGTATACTGGCTGTGGGATATGTTCACATGCCAAGATTCTGGCTTTGGTTATCATTTCTCCTTTTCTCTTTGGGACTTTTAAAAAGTGTGGGACTGCACAACTTATCTTGCATCTGCTAATGCATGACCCCCAGTGTTCAAACGTATTTGGGCCCAAGGTTTTGATACAGCCCTTTTTTCAAAATGCAGGCAGAACACAGCCAGCTTCTTTGAACTAAAGAATGGCAAACTATGCAGTAGTAGATGATAAATCCTGTCCTTAAATCAGCTGACGTGACTGAAGATGCAGATCATTTCACCTCTGGATCACACTGTGAAGATGCACATCACATGACCATACACGCAATCAGTACAGCCATGCCCTGCTATCTAGAAAGAATGGGTTCCTGAGCACTACAGTCATTGTTGATACGACACACTGCAAAGCACTTTGTCCCATAAAAATAATGTATTTGGGGGTGGGGGTGGAATGTGTGCAAAGACTTAAGTGATACTTACCATTTAAATATACTGAACAGGATCTGTGCTGCGGATGATGGAGGGGCAGGAATAGCTTTCCCCAGATCACTGGCCAGAGGAGTGGCTGCTTTCTCAGCACAGATCACTGTTCTGGAATATCTCAGCCACTTCACTGATGAGACTCAGTGTCCAGTATAAATGTTTTTACACTGAGCATTCTTGTTGCTTATTTGTGAATGATTTCATCATCACCACCACCATCATCTTCCTCAGATGAACGAAGGGCAAACACATCAAGCAAGAGTGGAGTATGTAAGAAAAGGGTAGCAATTGGGTGTTCAGTCTTATCAGCGAAGCACCTGCATGTGCTACCCCACAGACCTGTTGTGTGTATTTAAATGGTAAGTACCACTTAAGTGCCTGCACAAGTCTCTGTTGGACTTCATTAATTCTTTCAAGGAAAATTGCTTTGCTGTCTGTCAAACTCAGCTGCTTCATCCCTGAGACTGATAATTGTAAGAGCAGAAGGGTGTTAAATGATCAGTGGTAAGTCTCCAAAACAATAGAAAGAGAAGAGATGGGACAGCAGGGATGCTGTGGTATGTGTTTCATTAGCTCTGACATTTCCTTTGCAGCAGCTCCACCTCCCAGCTGGACTAAAGTGGCTCTAGCCTTCCCTGGGCCTTGTTCCAAAAGCCATCCACAGATCTAGCATGCTTGAAGCTAAGCCCTAATGCTTCCCTGGTCACAGAAACAGCATCCTGTTGTGTAATCAGATTCAGATTCACATATGAACTCCAATTCCCTGCTTCATCTTTAGAGCTCTGAAGCCGTCCTCTGTATAAAAAACTTGCAGTCCATTGTCCTAGCCTGGCTGGCTTACGGAGTTGGATTAAAATATTGTGACCAGCATTTTCATTCCATTGCAGTGACGGTAGAACAGTGGCCATAAAGAAAATAATGAAGAAGGCATTCAGCCTGTCCAAATCCATACGTAAGGAGGTAAAGCAAGTGAGGTAAGAAGTGAAACCTGAGAAGCGTATGCTGTTCCACTGGTTCCACAGAGGCTACAATCTGTCCAGACATGACTGTAACTTCACGTTCTCCTCTCTTTCAAACTTTGACACCTGATCAACAACTTCTTATGCCTGTTTTACTTCTCCTTTTTAGGAGACATTTTTAGACAATGCAGTTGGCTTTCCAGTTACAACACAAGAAGTAGGAGGGAGATTCATGAAAGTTGCTAGTGTGCTGTGATTTCTGTTGATTTTCACAGAGAACTTGACCATCCCAATCTCTGCAAATTCATTGGTGGTTGCACAGAAGTGCCAAATGTTGCCATAGTGACAGAATACTGCCCCAAAGGCAGCCTGAGTGACGTTCTACTGAATGAAGACATCCCTTTGAACTGGGGCTTCAGGTAAAAGAGAATTTTGAAAAGCTAAAAGGTACAAACTGTACTGCCACATGATATTTGTTGTTTCGGACAAGATGTTAATTATAGATAAAGTCTTGGGGGAACAGATCTGTGATGTGGAGAGAGTGAAGAAGAAAGACAGAAAATTCAAGCATTCAGCCCAACTTGTCTTTTGGATTTCTGAGCAATCCTACATTTAGTGCTGGTCATGCTAAGCCAGTAACTTTTCAGCCCACCTCTGGTTATACTGTAAAGGTACTTTTAAACCTTTTTTTTCCCCAGGTAGCTTCATTTTGTTCCTAAATATCACGGGCTCTGTGTTTAACCAAAAAGCACTGCTTCTCTGTTTGCGAAGGTGCATTGGTGAAATGATTACCACAGCTACAAATGGTTTATTATACTTATACAATATAGAAAACAAGTTCAGGTTCTCTATGAAGTTTCCAGGAAGACACTTCCCTTATTTTTTGAAAATAATCTGCTTGGCACATTCCTTCTACTTCTGCCTTATGTTTGCCTTCAGCAAAGAAAAAGATTGCAAGCGAGGAAACCTTCCAAACAAACAGAGAAAGTTAATAGAAATTTGTTTCTCTTTTAAACATTTGAAAGTTGACTCAAGGATACAGGGGTACTGAGACATTCTAGAAGAAGCTGAACTGTTTTACAAAAGCCTGAACACCTATGGACCCAGAAAATTCAGTGGAAGTTAAGAGCATTCAGTAATCCATATTAAGTATTTTGAAGAAAGGAGCCTAGCAGATGGATTTGAAAGCCATTTCAGTCATGGGGAGCTTTTCTCTCAACATCAGTAGGCTTTAGCCCCTCTCTTGAGTGAGGATCCAGTTTATGGGGATGCTACCTCACTGATTGTGTGCCTTTCAGGTTTTCTTTTGCTACTGACATTGCCCAAGGAATGGCCTACCTCCACCAGCACAGAATGTATCATGGACGATTGAAGTCTAACAACTGTGTGATAGACGACCGATGGGTTTGTAAAGTTGCAGGTAAAGAGAAGGTATAAAACAAAACTTCAAGCCTGTCCAGCTAACATACTAGTGCACATAGATTTCACACTCAACACTGCTCGCAAGGACCTTCAAGTTGACATTTCAGGTGGAAACACTAACTATAACAGCCTTCATTAAAAATGCCTAGTGCTGAAGCAAGCTTCACGTAACATTATCAGGTCAAGTCCCTGATTTAACACATGTCACCACTGCACACATCAGATCCCATAAATGATGGAGTCTATCAACATCAGTCTGAGCAGAAACTCTGTCTCATTCTCAGTTTTGATGCACAGGGAAAACCTTAATTGTGGGCAATGCCGTAAAGCAGTGGAATGCTGCTAACTGACTGGTTTTATGAGGAAAAGCAGACTCATCTCAGAGCTTCTCACTCATGCAGGCAAACCTAAATTTTATTCCCCCAGACACAAAGCTATGTATCTGGCCTGTTGCTAGCACAGGAAGACAGCCAAGGGGAGAGAAAAAACAATGGAGAACCTAGTTTAGTCTCTCTCACAGCCAATAAAGAGATAGGGAGCAATGAATATCTCTCCTACTCCCTCCCTAAAGTAGTTACCATAGCCTATAACTTGTACCCATCGTAGAAACAGCAGCAACAGGTTTGTCTTTCTAAGGTTCTTCCTAATGGCTGCTTCTCCATTTCCCATAGTATCCTGCTGCCTTCAGAACTGCCTGCTTTGCCTTGAGCTTGTTCTGGGGAAAACCATAAAAAATGGAGATAGTTGGATTGCATCAACTCCATCACACTAGCACAGCTCCTCTTGATTAAATGGGGTCTCTGTGAAATTGCTCAGGAGAAGTTAACTAGTAGTACTATAGAGACTTTGAATGTTTATGGTCTATATGAAAGTGATGATGCCAGGCAAACCTGCCTGCAAAAAATAACCAGTGTGGGGGCTAATTGAAAAACTCTAACAATCTCCAACCTAAAGAATGAAGCTTCAGGAATGTCCTGATTAGAGGTGACTCCAAACAAAACCAAAGGTCTACAGTCTGCTTTCCCACAGACTAAGCTGACTGTTGTTTGCATTTAAGCAAGCAGACTCCAATACTGTGTCACATTCACAGAATCTCTTCTCTGTCAGGACAAAGATATTGTTTGGCAACATCGGGCTGCAAAGATATTTCACATGTATGCTGCCTTTTTTCTGAGCTTAGTGGTATGCAAGTCAAGCCTACCATCTTGAGTAGCTCTAGACCGTATTAATACTCTATGAACCTGCCATCATAGATGAGGATCATCATACTATATGAGTAAAATGCTTCTACAGGAAGGACACAAGTAGAACAGAAATCTACATGCTGCATTTGTGTGATAACTCTTTCACTGGAGTGAGCCTACTGTCTCTGAATGTACAGGTCTATAAAATGACCCCAGTTGGAAGAGGCCATTTAGCTGAACTCTCCTGCTCAAAGGATGGTCACTAAATCTCACCCAAACATTTGCTTTCCAGATCCTACATTTGGAAATGTTTTGCAGAGTCAAGACCACCAAGCACACTATTTTTAGACCAAGATGTGTATTTTAAAGGGGGGAAATAAATTCCATTAAACAAGTTGTGAATCAATGAGTTTCAGAGAATTATATACTGAGTGGCTTGTTTTCCTGCTTCTTCCACATTAGATTATGGTTTGCAATCATACAGAAAAGAAGATTCTTCTGAGGAGTCCAGCACATACCAGCAGCAGCTGATACAGATTTACATAGCTCCTGAGATCCATTCCCTTTCAGACTTTGAACCCACTTCTATGACAGATGTGTACAGGTAATAAACTTTTCATGTCTCTCTCTTTTAGTACTCCTATCACAAGTCAAGTATTAGAAAATCTTAATTAGGCTCAGTATAATTCTGTGGTCACACCGAAATACATTTGATGATTGTGTTTAAAAATGGATTTATCCTGCTGTACAGAGTAGTGTAAATACTACAGAGCCTCCTTTTCCAAGATAGATAGCCAAATACTGTATTCACTGACATCATATAAATACAGAGTTGTCCTAAAGATTTATAAGGAATTGCTCTGGACTAGAAGGAGCTTAAAGATCTGACCTTATTTGGTATTCCTTTTTTGTTGTTGTTATCCCTTACAAAAAAATAGGTTATTTTTAATAATGACAATACCTTAAGAGTTAATAGCATCAGTTTTCCAGGACGTTATAATATTCATCCCATTATTCTTTATTTAGTGACAACAAATTATTTTACTTTATACACATACTGCCTGTATTTCACTTGCAGGGAAAAACTGAGCAAGAGAGAGGAAATGAATGCACTTGTGAATAGCTCCATCCCTTTCCTTCAGAGAGCCTCTATAGGAGACCACTTTGCAGTGGCTTGTTTAGCCAGCATCTGTAGCCTTGCCAGTAATGGACAGCTTCTATCCAATTACATTTAAAATAAATGGGATTACTATCAAATTTGTAGAGAAGAATAATCCAATGGACATTGAACTTTTTTTTTAATTACCAGCATTCCTTGGTTCTCCCACCAACTTTCTGTATGAAGTAGAAAAATCACTGTATTCTTTGTGTACCATATTTCATAACAATGATATTTCCTCTGTCCGCTTATTTCCAGTAGTTTGTTTCAAGCACTTGGATCAGAGAGTGGAGACTGGTATTATAAGATTTTTTGTGGCTGTTTTCTCTTACTTTGTCCTTGCCACTGCCCAGCAGAAGTCTGCTATTTCCTGGTGACTTTGGTAGCTAGTGGAAAGGAAATAACTAGAATTCAATAAAAGGTTGAAATGCTGACAATGCATCATCGCTGAACACAGAAGGGCATGGTTGTTAGCCCTATTTATTAACAACATTCACAAAAGAACAGCTATTACACCATTTCTTCAAAATGTCTAAGTTTTACTCTGGACTAGACTGAGCCACAACTAACGCTTACTGCCTTATGTGACTATTTGGGTGCTTTTATTGAAAAATTAGTTGCAGAAACAGTAAATGTTGCTTAAATTTTCTCTTTTTTCACTTACAATTCTTTAAAAATGATAAAATCTGAAGACAAGGTTTTATATGCAATCACATTACTCCCTTGCAAAGGAACATACGTATATACGATGTGTACACCTACTAGAATCTTATTAATTGTCATGCATTCTATCAGGTCACATTACTCAAATAAGAATTTGAGGTCTCCATAGTGCCTATATCTATAGACACAAATGGTCCTTGACGATTTGTTTCGAAATAGCTTGGTTGAATGCAGTTTGACACTGTGTTGGTATTTTGGGGTATTCTCATTCTGTCCTGTGTCAGTCTTTACCATTTCAACATGGATTTCTCTTAGAAAGTACTGTGCTCCAGCTACACAGTAATTTTAAGATTGTCTTTTGCACTGTAGTTTGTCATTGCCCCACAACCAAAATGCATTCTGTTTCCCCAAAAATATTGTTTCCTTCGTGCTTGCCTGGTTTACAGTTTGCCCCCATTCAGGCTAGATATCATTATTTGACTTTGCAGGCAGACTGGGCTCCTGAAGCCCTTTCTTGCCAAGCACTGCCCTTAAAATAGTGTCAACAGCTGATTTGCACATCTCATAGATGACTACACATTCCAATGAACTTTTATTAGATTTAGTGGATGCCTGCTGGATCTATCTTGCTGTCAATCTCTGTGTCTGCAAAATCCAGGTCTTCTTTTGTTGCTTTGCAGATAAATACTTTCTTGTTAATAAATAACAAAAAGCAGTGAAAGATGAAATGAGAAAGGGGGGAAGAACAACATGCAGTTAGGGAAGAAAGATGAAGAAAAAGAGATGGATCCTGTGTCATTAAAAACCTTGTCCTTTCAACTGAGCTATTCCTTAGAACTTGCATTTTAATGCAGCTTGTGTTTCTCGATATGACGAGGTGCTAAGCCTTCCTGATACATGAGCGTGGGCTCACTGGCTGGGCAGCAGTGGCCCAGTCTTGAAATCCTCAGTTGTTATCAGTGTAAATGTTACATTAATATTCCTGAATATATGGCCCAAATAAAGAATGAGTAGAGACTACAGGAGTGGGACTTGTAATTTTGTGTGCTTTTAGAGATTAATCACTTTGCTTCTAAAGTTCTCCAGGGAATGTGTTGATCAGATGGGAAAGCTAAAATGGGAATGAGAACAGGAGCATGAAAGTAGCTCCCATTTGAGCTGAAAAGGCTGTTTTCAGCCACAGTTTCTTCCAGACTGGCTTCTCTTGATTTGTAATGGTGATGTGAATCTCACTCAATAGCCATATCCACTCTGTTAGGACTTTTTTCTGAACAGTGCTGCTAAAGCTATATGAAATCCGTAATTCTTTAGTAGAGTTACCATCATCTAACAGTTCTCCTTGAAAATCTGTTTGAGCTTTGCTGCCTCACCAGAATTGGTACTACCAATTTTGGTACTACCAGTTCACCCAAGAATCTATCTGCCGACCTGACCTCTTGTGTAGAGAGGTTTGTGGCCTGCCGGGGGCTCGTGTGAGAGATGTCATGCAAAGACTGCCAAGGCTTGTCCACGCTTCGGACTATTACCCACTGCTGCTCTTCCATGTGGGCGCCAATGACACCAAGGGCAAACTGCAGACCATCAAGCAGGATTTCAGAGCTCTGGGGATGGTGGTCAAGGGTCTGGGAGCCCAGGTCATCTTCTCCTCAATCCTGCCAGTGAGGGGGATGGATGAGAGGAGGAGGAGACGGACTTTCCAGGTTAA